>NC_136871.1:6197697-6225197 GCF_951799975.1 Gobius niger | reverse complement strand
TAATTGAAATTAACATAAAATGAATCAATCCAACACTTACAGATGAAACTCGGAAAATTCGAATATCGCTAAAAAGTGCGTTCATTTCTGTTATTCGACTTAAACTGTGAAACCAATATACGATAGACTCATTGCATTTAGTTTCTATCTATAAAACAATATTGCGTGAAGAAAAGACTTCCAGAAAACTGTTGGAGTCAAGAGTCGATCTTTCATCGCCGAGGGAGTCGCTCTGCATAATGTTTGACGGCTTTACCCTTGTTTTTCTTACTCGCTTTGATTTACTTCACAGTATCATGTAAGGCTTGAATCCAAGTTCACGTAAGGCTGAGCAGATTTCCAAGCGATTACAGCACATTTTATGATCCCGTTATATTCATTTCAGACACGCTCCACGCTCCCCAGACATGCTTTTCTTATTTTAGGCTTCTGTCTCCTCTCTTGTGTGGTCTGAAAGCACTGCCACCTGTTATGTGTACATGAAAGAACGGAGCGACCTTTTCCGAGATGAGCTGTTTTCTCTGTTTTTTGCCAGGATTCGGAAAGGCTGTGTTTAAACCCTGTATCTCAGCGTGGGCAGCGGGCCAAGAGGTGTGCGTGAGAATATGTCTGTGTCGTGTTGTTGCCTATATGCTGCGTGAATGCCAACAAAAGTGTCATACAGAGTGCATATTGTTCAACGAATGAATAGAGAATCTGAAAGCCTGCATTCCACCCAAAGAAAAAGCGTTTATTTCTTTGTGGATCAAAATGTTCAATATATACATATGATTTTACTGTGAGTGGCCTCGTCTCCCCTCGGACCTGAGTTGTAACTTTGCTAGAGGAGGTATTTTCCTAACTCATACTGCGTTGCATTGAGCTTTACGTATACATACAACATTTAACTTAAAGGAACAGGCCACAGCGTTTCCACACAGAGATATGTTCTTACCTGAGCTTCATTTCATTTCATTTATTCATTTATTTGAATGGGACAGTGCATATTAATGAACAGACAACTAGTGCTGTAAATATGCCGGATTTAGCTCAAGGATAAATTCCATCCTCGGTCCCATGAAGTAAAAAAAGCAAGATCTAGAACACATACGCCAAAACACACAGCAGTGCATTACAGAGGAAACAAGCAAGGATAACAACTCCACAATACATAAAGTGCATCTCTTTTATACGCCAGTCCCTTCATCCCTCCCACTCACACACCTGCACCTGCAAATATGAGAAAAATATGTTCCTGCCTTATGCCTCTTAAAGGAATAGTTTGGTCTGTGTGTGTGCCCTCAGTCACGCAAAATGACCAAAGATGTTGTTAGCATTGGCCTCAGGGCTTTTCCACCAAGGTGTTGGTTCTGGGCTGGCTCAGAGCTGGTTCAGAGCTGGTTCAGAGCTGGTTCTGGTGCCGGGTTGGTTCCATACTGACTTGGTTTTCCACCAAAATGAGAGCTGTGTCTATTGTCATAGCAACACTTTGGGAAGTCAACATCAAAAATGGATAGTAACATCTTACTACAGCCACTTCTGGTTATAAAATACAGAAAAATAAGTTTATGTTTCAGTCACAGCAGCCGTTAACATTTTGATTTCTTCTTTCTAACTCTTGTTTTAGCTAAAGAGCATAAAGCAAAACAACAGTTTCCTCCACAGAGACTGTTTTGGCTTCTCAAGCACAAACTAACTAATATTGATTGTTGGTTGGAGGAGAGAGCCACGCCCCCAGCTGCTGACATCACTGGTGCTCGTTTCTTGGTCCAGCTTTTAACTGGTTCCCAACCGGCACCAGATTTTGGAACTAAGAGCCAGCGTTTTTTCAGTGGAAAACGAAAGAACCGGTTCTGAAACTGGAACTGGCCCAGAACCAGCACCGGCACCAGCTTGGTGGAAAAGGGCTACCAGTATATTCCTATAGCTCCAAACGGGGTGAAGTTAGAAGTGACCGAGCTCTTCCATGGACACACACTCAGACCAGACAGGTACGGATCAACTCGTCGAAGCTCAGGTAAGAACATATCTCAGTATGGAAAAACGGTGGCCTGTTGATTTAAAGTTCCTCATTGTGGCTTGAACCTTCAGGCCTATTCTACCTATTCCATATTTGAGATGGAGAGGGACTGAAATCTGTAACCTCCAGTAAACAGCAGTACTATAAGCTTTCTCCCTCTGAGATCATCCTCAGTCTTGCTCTGTCCATTGAAAGTGTAGTGCAGTGGATGAGCAGCTCGTCTGGCTCAGATTTCAGATTAGGCTACTAGGAATTATTAGTACGAAAATATTGTTGTTTTTTAATAGCTGATCCGTACGAGAAGTTTTGGTGCTGTGTTATCACTGCTTGTTGCACTAAACCTCCCATGCTTTCCTTTGGAGTTCACCATACGCATGTCGGTCCCGTTGTTAGTCTGTGTATCAGTCAGAGCAGCACAATCCGCCCACTCAACTCACCAGCATCCTCAGTCTGTATGCCTTTTATCCATGTACTCCCGCCTCACACTCTTTCCTCTGATCTGCATGTTAGAGGCAGGAAACAACAAGGGGAAGGCACATGCTAACATATTGTACATAAATGGATAGGAAGATGCACTTCAAGTGCTTTTAGTTGGATATTTGTGGATATGGTGCAGGATGCAATCAAACACTTAAACACGCTTAAGTATTGCATTGGTATAATACTGTTATATTATACCAATGAGATATATATTTATATGAATATAAGTACTGAATTGCCCAAGTCTTCCAACAAATCTATCTTGGTTATTTCAGTACAAAAACACTTGGTCAATATAAAGTACCCGAGTTTTGTACCCAGTCCTAATAGTGAAAACATGCACTACACTACACTACACAGACACATCGCAAAAAAAGATAGCACAAAAAAAGAAAATGTACATATGAAACTAGTAGTACTACGTAATAGTGTACGCATCTATAAATTACAACTGAATCACTAGCATGACTATTGATTTAAGTTTTAAAGCATTAGAGATTTTTTGTTTTTGTTTTTGTTCTTGAGATTGTTATCCAATCAGAAAGCAAAATGTGCCCACACTTTGAGGTGTTAAAACCAGCACCTGTCCCTAATCCAATCCTAATAAGTCCGAGTACAAAAGGGTTAACTCAGTGACTGGATTCTGGAGACTTGACCTGTTTCCACAAAGTTGTACTCGTGTTTATGAGTCTATCACCTCATCAGCTGGAGAAGATTTGTTGGATGGGAACTTGATTTCGATACGGAAAATTAAAATTCAATTCTCGATACTGATTCCGTCTGAACGGCCCTCCTCTCTAACTTCTCCTACCACATTTTAGTCGTCGTTCCACATATCTACGTGCACGCATCGCTGCTACCCCACACACACGTCTGTTTCCACCACACACACACCTGCATTTGTTGTGGGCGCCGCCCCCACAGAGGAGCATGCTGTACAGATCGTCATAAAAGGTTTTTAGAGCCGCGATGAGAACATATGTGGACAAATGCTGCCTTCTGGTGGGAGTTATGGAATCATTCAGAGGAGCCAAGTTGTATTAAAATAGAATAGAAACCACTTAATACAACTATGAAGGTAAGCTACATGCAAATGCTATGATAACACCAGCTAAAGTTGCGCTAACAGCAGCTAAATGCTAATATCGGCAAAATCCCTTTTTAGAACAGCGGTGTTGTGAAATATTAAATCCGTATGACCTGCGTGTTAATAGTGAGGGCTGTCCACTCTCTCGTAGCCAATCAGAGGCCAGAGTCGGTTCACGTCACATCACACGGACTAGCGCGCTTTGGCCACAGCCAGAGGTCTGTCCCAAAACCTATACCTGGTCAGACCGGTTTGGCCCTGGCCTTTGTTATGGAAAGGCTCGACAAAGCAGGTGAAATATTTGGCTGAATACACCTTTACAAACAACATCTCACACTTCCTGGTTGTTACATCAGCTCCAAACATAAGATACGAGCCCTTCCTTTGTATTCACAGAACAAACACAAACAGAGCCTCTTGTCCATATTTAGGCCACATTATTACAGTGGCATGTGAAACATTCATGAAAGTCTAATTTGAGTTTGTTTTTCCGGGGAATTCATTATGCTGATTAGGTCCTGAATATATAACAAGAAAAAAACATGTATGCTTATCTTGGTGACGTCTGAAGGATGCGCTTATTTTAGACAGCCTTGAAGTGAACAGTTGCAAAGTTTTGCCGGGGTACGGCTGTGGAAATAGGCCAAGTTACATCATACGACCGTGTTATAAGAGATCTCTTGGTTTTTGAAGATAAAAACTGCACTAAGGATATGCCCAAGTTAAAGTCAATCAGCTGAAAATCGTTTGGTGACACTGTGCGGCTGGTAGAGAAATGGAAAATATGTGCCTTTATGAGAAACATGATTGAAATAATTTATTCTAATACCATATATCAACTGCCAGTGCTCGGAAATTATCTTGACATATTGTGTTTTCTCCCTCCAACCGCGGCAAACGATGCCAACTTATGTGAACAGAAACCCCTGCAATAACGCGATAAAACATTAAGCCTATTTTCAAATCTTTCCAAGTTCACGCCCATTCCGAAGGAGTAAAGTCGCTCCTGCCAACTCCTTAACAAGTCTCTAATGACATTACCACGGTTCGCATGAGTGCACAATTGCAACTTAGGAATGGCCACTGCCGCTTTGACGCTTTTCTCATTTCTACTTGCGCGTTTACTTGCCATTGTGCTTTTAAATTGAGTTGTGAAGTTGCCAGCGTCCGTGGTCAAGGTAATGCGTTCTCCCCACGGGCGTGTTTACATACAGATAAGCCGCGCCCGTGGTTTATGCATAACCTTTTATAGCCCGACAGCCCTATAAGCTATTTTCACACAAATAATATTGCCAGCTACCCCAACAGGCGCTTTAGACAGGCTTATACCGGCGAAGGGGGACTGGAGATTTGTGGAGCTCATGGGAGGAGATTGCACAGTTTGGGCCAAATATGCATATTTTATTTATGAAGAATGGAGGATTCCCCACGATGCGAGCAATTCCCGTTTCAGAAAAAAAAAAAAAAAACAAGCACACAAAGTAAATATGATGTGACTACATTTTAACAGATAGAGATGACGGCCAGAATTCATAGGGGGCGTTTATGAAGACAGGTGCTAAATAGCAAGTGCAAGCTGTAAAATAGAATCTAGCTATTTATGAGCAGGTTCTACCTAATCTACCATATGGAAGTGTGTGTTTTTTGTCCAGTGTTGTTTGTGGCAGTGCTCGCAGTTTTGGTCACATTTTAGTCATTTCAAAATGTGATAGATTTGATAGATTTAGTCAGTTTCATGATAACAGTGGGGGCTACAGTGGCGCAGATGGTAGAGCGGGGCTACTCAGGGGTTCGAATCCCACCTCCTGGAAGTGCACACTGTCGTTGTGTCCTTAGGCAAGACACTTCACCCACATTGCCCCCAGTGTCTAATGTAGACTGAAAAGCGCTATATAAGTTGAGACCGTTTACCATAAAAAGTAATTAGTAGTAAGTATTAGAATTTCAACAAATTAATTTCGCTAAGTAAGCTATTGAAAATAAGTAGCCTATTAGAAAGTGGGATGAAGTCTGGCAGCTTGTACTGAGCTTTTGACAGTCAAATTACACCCCAAAAGGCTGATGTGTCATTCTGAACATGACTTTTCAGAAAATCAAACACTCTCCTCATTCTCTGATCATCGCTTGATTTTGTTTTTTTCATGTCTGCACATTCGTTCATCAACATGCTTTCTGCATTCATACACTACTGTATTTAAAGGGACTGTACGGAGGTTAAAAATGTTAACGTTAAGTATTTTCCTCCTCCTACATCAGGGGTGTCAAACATACGGCCCCTGCCAGGTAGAGCATAAATTCCAGAGTTTGTCTCTAGCCGATTCCTGTGTAGAGTTATGCATTTTTAAAGAATAACCAGAATGCTCATTCTAGCCACTAGGGGGCATTAAATAAAAAAAAAAAGGAAAGAGTTCCACACGTGTCCAGCAGAGGGCACTGACATAGTAAGAACTCAGGATTTGAGCAACACATTATATAGCCACGTGGTAAATGGACAGTCTGACCCAGGGCTTCAGTAACAGAGTGTGGAGTGAATGAATAATGACTATGTAGTACTTTGAAGAACTTGTGACACAGGCTTGTAAAGTGCAATACAAGTGTAAGACGTTATTATTAATGAAGCTACAGTCAAGTTGGGGCTTTGACCAAATCACAGCTCTTTATTATTCATTTATTGGGAACATTTTCTCTATTATATGCGGCCAACGACCCGCCGTGGGAGCTGAATTTCCAAAATTAGTTTGACACCCCTGCCCTACATGTTCCAGCCATGTCCTAATGTGTAGAATGAGCTCAGACCTGTTCACCACAACTGCCTCAAAAATCCTGCACTGTCACTCAAACAGGTGTTCATTCGGATCCGAAGTGCCGTCATGCACGAGCTTAACATAGAACCTGCAGTTATGCGTAAGACCTGAGGTGGCAGTAGTGAGTATTAAAATGACCAACTTGCATCTAGTCCCTTTAATTGGGGAAAAACTGTCCCTGGGGGGAAAGATGGTCCCTCATAAATGTTTCATCATGTTTTAGTCACAAAGAGCTATACCTTTTCTTTTTTTCCCATAAAAGTATGATGTAAAAGTAGTAATTTCTGAAAAAAAAATCAGCCTGAGGGGTGAAGTTTGCACCATATTATGATTTGTTGATTGTGTATTGTGACCCCGAAGGACTAAAAGCTTAAAATACCTTGGCGTCCATGTCTCTGAGGACCTGACATGGAAGACAAACACCTGGGAAGAGGCTCTTCTTCCTGCGGTCCCTCAGGAAGGCCGCTTCACCACAGAGCCTCCTCACCAGCTTCTACCGTAGCATTATCGAGAGTGTGCTCAGGGACGGCCACCCGGTGTGGTTCTCTAGTCGCTCCTTGGAGGACAAGAAGGACCTGCAGCGAGTCGTCACGTCTGCAGAGAGGATTACTGGCGCTCGTCTACCTTCACATATGGAGATTTATTCCACCCGCCTTTTTGAAACACCTCCTCTTACCATCTTAGGGTAATCAGGGCCCAGAAGGAGAGACTAAGAACAGGCTTCTCCCACAGAGCGCTGAAGGAAGTCTAGCTACAGGACGTGTCAGGAGGACAGTGTGTAAATCACTGGTGAGCGCTTAGAAATTTACAATGACAATAAAGACTCACCCTATCCTGCGCAGTGGATGAGGCAGAGAATACAGAACCTTCGTGAGACACAGGGATTATGCATTATTCAGTTTTTTCACTCATCAGTTTGTTAAAATTTCTTTCTTACATGTTGAAATTTTTGGGCGCATTTGCAATTCCAGTTTGGGTTCATGGTTCATTTAAAGATGTCCAGGAACATTGCAATAAAATACAATACTATGAACTGGTTGGTTTGGTTTTCTGCAAAGGTCCTTAGTCAGGCCTCCAGACTCCCTTCTTTTGCTAGTTTGTCGGTCTGTGGTTGACCTTGCCTGGGATTGGAGGACTGGTTTCCAGCTCTGTTCTGGTTGGCTGCTGCTTACCACTCCTGATAGGAGCAGCGTCAGAACAACTGGACACTCGTTTGTTGCTGCCACGCCTAATAAAGACAAGCTCACCTGCCATTCTCTGCCCTGTTTCGTTGTCTCTTCGTTGTGACAATTGATTTTTGTGTGTTCAGAGACACTCATTAATTATTGTGTCACTCGGTTGTGTTTGTTTCTATGTTTGTGTTGTTTTTATTGGCCTATGTGGCACTCTTTTTACTTTTCGGTTGTGTTATTAGGTTCATTCGGGTGCTCTGCTCTTCCAAAATATCATCCGATGGGCGGGGGAGCGACTGAATCTTGCGTTGCATTACGGACAACATTCGACTTCACAACTTCTGCCCGCCGTAGCGTTTTCGTTCATTGTCCCCGCTTCATCTTCTTCTTCTAAAAAAAGAATACAATTCTGTAGCTGATATTTTATGGTGCAGACTTTGACTGTTCCGACTCCCTACATTTGGGGCATGTACGTCCCCGCCTTCCCTCCCGCCTTTAAAATCACTCGCCCCTAACGTCTCAATCAATCAATCAAAACAGGAGTTGCCTCACAGGGCTGCACCAAACATTAAGGCAATGACACTGAACAGAAAAGTCTCCATCATGTCTTCATCACGTTCTGAATGCAGTATGCTAGCAACGGGAAACTGTTTCATTTTTTGACCACAGTGCTGCTCAGAGGATGAAATTTTGGGAGAGCAGAACATCCGAATTCCTGTTGACTTGTAAATTGGTATATTGTAAATAGCCTTAGTTTGGTTATTTCTGTTACTTCCCTCCACCCTACCAGGGCGGGTTGCAAACATGTGCCTAAATAGTTTTTCTTCTCTCCATAATCCAGAAGTATAAATGACCTGATTAATCGTCCCAGTCCAATATGCTAAACCCACATTTTTACCAAAAAAACTCAAAAGACACAAAATGTAATGAATTCATCAGTGTATTAGTGTGAATGTTTCGCTTTGGCACGACTCAGTCCGCGAACACAGGATAAATGGTAATCAAAACACTGAAATTGTACCGTTTGACCTTCTCCAACAGGTGCTCAGCTCACACTCACGAGTACTTCAGCTGGTACTTCACTTCATAAATGGGCCTCAACCAAACACATAAACGAGAGCTCATCAATATTCAGAACTCGCTTTTCTGTAAAACAACTACGAAGTAAAAATGCAGCCACTGAATACAGTCGCGTCACTCTGCAGTTCTCTGTTGATTTTTGTCGACTAAAATGTTCCATCATAAATTGAGTCAAAGAAGCTAAACTGTAAAATTGGTTCATGATGACTAAAACAATGCCTGCAGTCTCCAGATATGTTTCTCCACTGAATGGAAATGAAAAGAAGGGACTACAAACATCTACTTTTAGTGACACAGTTTGCTTTAAATTCCCTGCCAAAGGAACAGGTCTGAGCCTTGTTCTTGTGGGAGAAGCTCCATGACGCTGTGAGCACCACTGAATTTGCGACCCATCACGAGAAGGGGGGACACAGCTCGGTTTTGGGGCATTTTGAGTGGGACATAGCTTGTGAAAGTGTCGTCTCCAAAGTTTCCAACAATGTGTAACACATGGAAATCAGATGATATTTGGTGAAGATGTGGCAAGTTGAATTTAGGAACTGGAAATATGTCAAAGAGAGGAATCGGCCTCTAAACTTTTGGGCTGTTCTCACCTCTCTCGGAGTGACAATAGGGCTCATTTACATCTCATGTAGCAAAGCCATAGTGCTGTAAAGCTTCCTCTGTCGTGTCATGTGTGAGGGGTTTCAGAGTTCACTCACTCAAACGCACACAAACTGATGCACAATAGGCGTATGTATAGAACTGCCTTTTTTCCGTGTCATTTTTTCGCTTAAGGATGTGTCAACAACACAAACCAAAGCAGCGCATTCTAACGTGGAAACAGAGCGAGACATCTGAGATCAGCTCAAACGCAAAATCCACCGTAATAAAAAGATACAAAACTTACTGTTTGGAGCTTTTGCGGGAAGACTTTTTTAACGCTGAAGCTGCGTGGCCAAAGTGTCGTCCTGTCTGGGAGCAGAGCAGCGTCTCTGTCCCGCTGTCGCTGCTTTGCTATCAAGGCTCTTCATGAGGAAGCGGCGCCACATAATCCATGATTAATGAATCCATTTCCAAACATATTCGTTGTAACGCCCACGGTTCAGCTCGTCCGCTACAATCTTTGCGGCGTCCATCCAACACAACCCGGTGTTTATCCAGTGTACCTCCCAAAACAAGCCGGTTTGAACCTAAAGGTTTACCCTTTTAAACACACCATTACTGCTAACTTACACGGAACTAACTAACTCCACTTACATGGAGAGGCTTCTTCGAGGCTTCAACTGAACGATTCTAAAAAAAAGCGAAAATCACCAATTTGCGTTTTTCTCGAGACTTGTGCTGCCGACTTGTGTCCCTGGTTCAAGTGACTGTGCACATGTGTAAAATTCACTAAATCAAGTTTAGATATTGTCAACTAAATTTATACGAAAATCATAGTCGAAAAGTAACAAAGTAAAAACTGAAAGTAACATCGAGCACTAAAGCTTCCCCTTCGCTCTCCTGTTCTTTACATTCACATTACGCCCAGGACAAACTATTTCTCCCACTGTGAGTTAAACACTGTCCATGTCCCGAGAGAGAGAGGGAGAATATAAATCAAGACACACAAGACCGGACACTGCAACTTAATTAAGATATGTTGAAAATTAACACGGCAAGGAACTTAATTAAGATATTAACACAGCAATGAACAGGATTATAGATTAAGAGTAAGGATGTTACTCTTAAATAGCTGCTTTCTTCATCTCTTTTTAAGTGGTGAAATTATTCATTCACTTTTTTCAAACTTCAACCAAAGAAATAAATAAATCCGATAAAAAAAAATTGGGGTCCAATCATCTCTGAAGGCAACTCCAGGAATGTTCTTTGAAGCGTTGATTTTTCATATTGCCCTTGAATAAAATTTCATTCTCCCCCCGTCACCCTCCTTTGTTCAATGTCTTCAACTATTTCCCCATTCTTTCTTCATTCTGTCTGTCTTCCCTGGAGCTTTTGTTGGAAACATGTTGCGGCTTCAGCGTTTTTCTTTTTCCTCCTTGCCTCTCAAAGCTTGAAGCCTTCTCAGCTGGAAGCCGAGGCAGCCAGCGGGGCCTGAGTGTTTTGTCGATACGAGGACATACAGCACGGTGCTCCAGTGTAAGAGAAGAGTCTGCTCACTGTCCAGGAGGCATTGATCAAACATAGCTTGTATTGGTCGGATGCAAGGTTCTTTGACTGTGAGGCAATGATATGATAGTTCTGTAAACGCCATTTTCCTGCTATTGAATAGAGATAGGTGAGTTGTGTCTCATCGAAGGTTGAAAGAAAAGTGGAGCTTTTGTCGAGAGCTTGTGAGCTGCATGTGATGGTTTTGATCAAGACCAACTCAAATCATGTCTTTAAGGGTCTAATATGCTTAAATTGGACTTAATTGTGTCAAGATTGGGTGTAAAACAGAACCAAACCAGAAAAAAATGGAGCGGTATAAATAAACAACCCACTCATTAATTGTCTTAACTGTATAATAAAAAAATGACCCCCTGTAATTTATGTTGTATTTACAGTATTGGTTGAATAACTGTAGAAGAAATATCAATCAAATACTGTGATTTGCAGTTTTATTTACAGTGTAAAACGATCTACACCATGTGACAATATATACAAAAAATGAAATATGTGTACATTGTACTTATTTGTACAATACACCGTATATGTATACCAGTGTTAATTTCGTTGACTAAAATATTTAGTCTTAATTTTTGTCAAAGTGATATTTTTGACGGCTAAAATTGGACTAAAACTAAATTAAAAGTTTTTCATGAGACTAAAACTATGACTAAAATGTCCAGATATTTTAGTCGACTAAAATAAGACTAAATAAAAATGAAAAGGAGAAACTAAAATCAGCCAAACTTCTATTGACCGTCTGAAAGAACCTCATATCATTTAAATTCTCTGCCAAAGGAGCAGCTCTGAGCTTTATTCATGTTGGAGCAGTTCCATGAAGTCGAGGACCTTGATTAAATATGATTATAATCAATATTATAAATGCAAAGTCGACTAAATTAGTTTTAAATTCAGTCGACTAAATTAACATGCAATATTTGTGGACTAAAACTCGACTAAAATTGAAACGTTTTTTTTTTGACTAAATCTCGACTAAAATTAAATTACATTTTAGTCAAAAGACTAAGACTAAAACTAAAATTAATTATGTTGTCAAAATTAACACTGATGCATACATGTATATATGTACTTGACTGGTCCGTTGACAAACTACAGTTTCATAATGTAGTATGGTGCACTATCAGTGACAGCAAGAGTTCATTTGCAAAGGCAGATATCTAAAGTTTGATTTTTTTCCCCAGAATCTTTTAGATATTTGTTGCTGTACTCTACAAATGACACTTCAAACTAAAGTTGTGTAAATGTGATTAAGAACTAGTGACTTTATGCTTCATGGCACTGAAACAGACTTGGTATTGAAAAACAAAACAAATGTGAAGAGAAAGAGTTTTTTTAATGGCACTTATCTGAACAGTTTTCATGATTAACAATGACTTAAAATAACAATCGCAGTACATTCTCAACACCTCGGCAGATACAAGAGCTTTGAGAACAGTAGAAGTGGAAACCCAAGGCTGCAGTTTGGGGAGAAAAACACACCAGCATACAGAACACAACATACTGCAATTTTTAACTTCACTCTGTTAGGATTAATTTGGAATGATTGACTTAAGAAGGTTATTAAGAATCTAGGTCTCGCAGCAATATTGTGACTTCAAAATGTGTGCGTTTGTTTAGAAGATCATCTATTTTTTTCCTTAAAGTCTCTTAGGTTAGAGCACATTAATTTATCATTTTTTGAACTGGGTGACAATGTCTCTAATTTGTCCATCCATCCATCCATCCATCCATCCATCCTTTGGATCTTCCCAAATCACATGGCACCAGCCCCTTATGGCTCCTCCTGCAGGTGGTGGGTCCATGGAAGGACGGCCTCACGATTAAACAGAGCTCCAGGATCCTTCGGGTGCTCAAACCCCTCCACCACGCTAAGGTGGCAGTTCCAGGAGGGGTCTCTACTTTGTTTGATGTTTTAATACATTTCAAGATCTTACTAAAAGCCTATTACAACGCTAATGGACTAGGGTGTGTAAGAATGGCTGTATTATGTGCTCTTAGTGGGTTACAGATTACCCTAAGTACCACCGGAAGAATCCCGAGTCCACCAGAGATGAGTCTTTGCAACAACAAAACAAAACTTTTTTTACAAAACACAAAAATTCCAAGAACAAATGTATCTGAGCAAGTTTACTTTTCCTCAGCGCGACTTTCACCACCGCGGTTTGTATTGTACATTCTCACATCCCTAATTTCCCTTCGAAACACTGGGTTTTATCCACCTCCAGGCTGTTGGGCATAATAACGCATGCATGATGAATTATGTTCCTGGCCTCCCTCCTGAGACGGCCATAAAAGGCATAATTGCGCGCAGCTCATCAGATACAGGTTGCGTGGACTTCAGCGTTAGTGTTTCTTCTCTGTGCGTGCCAAAGGTAATAATGTGTGGAGAGATCTGTTGTGGTGTGTGCACATCAAAGAGCCTGGAGCACAGTCTGATTATTATACAGGGATCTAATGCATAAGGATGGGGAATCTAGAGCAGTGGTTCTCAACTGGAACAGGTTTCAGTGGGTCGCGAGCCTTTCCCAGAAGACATTTCTTTTTTTTGAAGACCATTTACATTGTAGATTCTCACAGAAGGCATTCATTTATTATTTCAATGTACAGGTTTTGAGCTGAATTGGTCTCTTAACATCTAAACTTTCACCTTGAATAAAGAAATACCTAGTCTTAACATATATAATTATTTTACTGATTCAATGTTTCTCCATAGATTTATTTAGGATTTTAGGAAGAGCCATTTTCTCAAAATAAATGTTTCTCACATTGGTGCGACAACATCTCAGTAGCACCTTCAGACTTCAAACTTCCCCATCTTAGAGTTAACAATATTTTGAAGTTTTTTTCTGTGGGATTTTTTATTATCTAATTCCAAGCCTGATTTATTGAGTTTTGAATGTTAAAAAACAAGGTGAAATTTAAATTTTAACGGTTTTTCAACAAAAAAACAGCTTATTTTAAAAGATCGGCCCCTTCAACCGCCACCAACTCACTACATTCACCCAGGCTTCCTGGTGTTTCCCAAACAGTTTCTCCTCCAAGTACCAATCAGGCCCTTCCCTGCTTCTGAGATCTGACAGGATCGGGCCGAGCAAAAGCGGGTTGGCCACAAGGTTGAAAAAGTGTGTTTGTTCCAACGGCAATACGATGTTTTATCTCATCTAAGATTAGACCAAACCTACTCAAACTTTTGATTTGATCTCTTAATTCAAGTTTTATTTCTTCCTTACGGGTCTGTCACACCTTGAAGATTTAGCCAGCGTATGCCGACATGAAAAATTTGGCAAATGCACAGACGTACGTTGGATAAGTTGTGGGTACGTTTTGTATAAGTTCTGAGCACGCTGAAGCACTCTGGCACTCGTCGACATACGGCAAGTGTGCTAGCATACGTGAAGGAATTTGGAGGATGCTCAAAATTTTGTGTGTCTGTTCTCATAAGTCGTGATGTCTAATAGTGATGCGCAGGTCAGGGTTTTTTTCAGCCTGTGGGGCCCACATTTGGAGCAGGTTCTACTCGCCCCACAGCGATATAACGATATTAGACCGTCTTACAATCTCCAGGGCTGACGATCTGTTATTTTTGTGTGATTGTTTTATCACGGTTTTAAGCACTTCTGCACAGTTGACTCTTTTCACGGTCAGTGAAGCGAACCCAAGCCGCGCACTTTCTATACACAATGTCGGACGCTAATGCGAGCCTTTAGCAGCGAGCCGCCCCTCTACAGTCACATACACGACCAGACTCCTCAATCTAGAGCTTTAAACCCAGCGTTCTGTCTCTGTTTCAGCTGTATTTGTGTTGGTGTCTTTCCCCCCTTACACCGCTGCTCTGTGTAGATCGCAGCGTGTGTTTATTTATTTACTTGCTGGCACATGTGTGAAGAAGCGAGTGTGTCCTTCATCCTTTCAGTTCTGTCAGGCGCTGCATCCTCTCATTTGTTTAATTTAAATCCTGGACCCGGTTCACAAATGTGCTGTTTATCCACGTCTTTGAAAATATATGACTTGTCCAACTTTGGTGAATTACTTGGTCAAGTAATAACGTACGGTACCAAACTGCTTCTGGTTTGCCTTTTACACAATAAAAGTCACTGGATGTTAGCGCTTTAGTAAGACTCTTATTGTGAAAGGGTCAGACAGCGACAGAGCCTCACATCACTATAGTTTTACGTCATGAGAGAGACGTCTCAGAAAAGAAGCCAAACAGCAACAGACATTAACAACAAGCCTTCACCAAACTTAGTGCTACTATTGTGTGTTTTATTGTATAGAGTTAGTTCTAAGTCTGAATCTAAAATCTTTGCTGTGTTGATTATCACAAAGTAGTATAAATCAATGTATTCAGTCAATGTTTTTCTCTTCAGTGTGTAATTTAAGTTACACAAACTCACTCACAGACACACACAGGATGAAAATAGGAGACATCGAGCTCCATAAACGCGTTCTTTGGATCACAAGCTGCAAAACGCTGCTTGTTTTATGAAAATCCGCAAAATATTCATGTCAAAAACCTGCTCTAAAGATGACGGAATAAGGTGTGACTGAATTCAATGACTGCTGACGCACAGCAGTGCTGTCGTTGGGCATAAGTTGTGGACACATTTTGATTACTCTTCGCCCAAAATTGAAAAAAATACATTGGAAGTTCAGCGTATGCCAGGGTTTTACAAAATTCTGGGATGTTGGAATATGCTGGCTAAATCGTCAAGGTGTGAAAGGCCCATTAAGTTGATGAGTCTTTTTCAAAGCTGAGCAGCAGAGTTCTATGTGTGGCAGCTTTAACCACGTGACTGTCTGCTGCACGACCACACTGCAAAAAGTATTTAACTAGATCAGTATAAACATCTCAGTTTGAGCACAATAATCCAAATTTTAGCTGTTTTGACTAGTTAAGAAGTTCTTGGGCATTTGTCCTAGATTATTTCACTTGTTCTGAGATGTTTCTGACTCGTTTCGATACATTTCGTCCTTATTTCAGGTAATTTTCTTAAGAAAGGGGTAAGGGATAAGAAAATTGGTCTTATCTCATTGGCAATTTTACTTTATTTCAAGCGACATTTACCTTAGAACTGGTCTGAAATGTCCTCAAACAAGCAAAGTACACTTGGTCCGATCAGGAAATGTGTCTAAATGAGTGAAAACCACTCAAAACAAGATACATTTCCTCAATTCAAGTCATTTAAGCCAATGCTTGATATTTACTTACTTACTCATTGATTAGTCTCCAGCTGATCCCAGAAACAGGACTAAACATGACGATATTGCGATTTTGGGTCAACCTTTACTAGGGATGCACCGATACCGATACCAGTATTGGGTAATCGGGTCGATACCACATGCTTGTGCTCATACTCGTACTCATTCATGAGGTCCCGATACCAGAAACCGATACCATTTGACGTACGAGGCGCAGCTCTCAGCTGAGGAGAGAAGAAGCAACAAACTGGAGAATTCTTTAGTGGAAATACAATATTCCACATAGAGCTGACTTTATTACAGACTGCGCTCTCTAAACCAGAGTCTGAGCTGGATTTAACCAGAGCTAAATGTTGTTAGAGCGTCTGCAGTGTTTACAACATACAGGCTAACATTGCTAACTCGCGGCTAACAGTTTTGGCCATTCTGACGCCGTTTTATGCCCAGGGGTTTATTCATCTGAAAAAACTAACCCAGCGACTAAAACGACCTCAGAAAATCCAAATTAAAGAGATACAGCATGTTTATATTGAGCGAAAATGAGCTGCAGCAAAACAGTGAAAACACTGTAGCTACTCGCTAAGTTACTACAAACACACGAGAAAATCTACACGGAGCTGAAGTAAAGACGAAAAGAGACCATTTAAGTAACATCTCAATACTATTGTTAAATGAAAATACATAAATGAATGAAGCACAGGCATTGGGAGCTTTTGGACATGGGCTTTTCTGTCTATGATGGACAGTGCAATAAAAATTTAAAATTATATTGAATGAAAATGAAATAAATACATAAATGGCATCAGCACAATTCTAATATAACTGCTCTTAAATGTGTCGCCTGCTTTACTTAAGGAAATGTACATGAGTAAATTAACGAATTACAAACCAATCTGCCGTGAAAAAAGTAATAATGTTGAAGAAAATGCCTTGTACTCGTATCGGTATCGGCGAGTACTTAAATCAAAGTACTCCTTCTCGCATCGGTTTTAGAAAAAGTGGTATCGGTGCATCCCTAACCTTTACGAAGATGTGAGACAGTCCTCTACTTTAACAATGTTGAAATCCAGGCTGATCAATGAAATGTATGACGACTGATTGCCTTGTTTGTGTATCTTCACGCTTCGTTTTAGTTTGGGTTAAAGAGTATTTGAAGAAGCATTTCCGACTGAACAGCTTCTCCCCTTTCTTGAACACTGTCTAAATAACTCTCGAGCGTCTGTTCCGAGCTGAAGTTTCGAGCAGATAAACAGTTTCAGCATGTTGTAAATATCACAAGTTCAAATCAGTCCTCGCTCTGTTTAAAATACGCAGGCGTTTAGCTGCTCAATAACCCAGAGCTATCCGCTGTAACTTTGTTTATTTGCAGGCCATTAAACCCAAAATCAAATGATCTGCCAGACGGCGCGCTGGTCCGGGAACAGAAAGGGAACATTAGGCCGCGCGGATAGAGATCTCTAATATTTATAATGGCCGTATTAAATGAATTGTGCCGGTGCTATGGACTTTAATTAGGATGCACACTCTCTCAACAGGACTTGAGTTTGGGTCGGTCGATAGTATCAAATTATTCCACGGCGTAATTTAGATCGTAATGTGGATATAGAGAGAGGAAGAAGAAGGAGAAGAAACAAGTCACGGAAAGTTCAACATCAAAGTGTCTGGATGTGCGACGCCTGCGTATCTGCTGTAGCCTCTTTGTCAAACATAAATAGACTTTCGGAAAAGGCTTTTGAAGTCACTAAAAGGTGTCGTTTACAGAGAGCCTTAGTAGTGAATGTGTGTCAGGGGGAAGTGAAATGAAGATTTGGCTTTCAGAGTGATCCTGGTAGAGCTACGTACAGATAGTAGTTTATTTAGTTTTTTTTTAATATATCTGGATATTTGGCACATGCAGTATGTGTATGTTTGAACAGTCATTTATTAACAATTATACAATCTGAACAGATTATAATACACACAAGCCGGAACTGTCTCAAATGTCCTAAAACAAAGGCTGCAAATTTTGCCTAATTTTGTGTCCTATAGACTTGATTGGGTAAATGCTATGGTCACCTACACTACAAAAAGTAAGTATCAAGTATTGACTTAAATGACTTGAATTGAGGAAATGTATCTTGTTTTGAGCGGTTTTCACTCATTTAGACACTTTTCCTGATCGGACCAAGTTTACTTTGCTTGTTTGAGGACATTTCAGACCAGTTCTAGGGTAAATCTTGCTTGAAATAAGAAAGTAAAACTGCAAATGAGATAAGACCAGTTTTTCTTACCCCATTGGCAAAGAAAATTACCTGAAATACGGACGAAATGTATCGAAACGAGTCAGAAACATCTCAGAACAAGTGAAATAATCTGGGACAAATGCCCAAGAACTTCTTAACTAGTCAAAACAACAAAAATTTGGATTATTATGCTCAAATTGAAATGTTTATACTGATCTAGTTAATTACTTTTTGCAGTGTATGCCCAGATCCAGACTTGTAATCACCCACCTTTAACCTGCAGAGACATTTCTCCAGATTATGAACCGAGATTTTGGTCTGGAGAAACAGTGCCTGGAGCACGAGTTACTTCAATGTTCACAACGTGTCCTGTAACACATTAGAAAAGGAGTAACTCATGTTTGGGTTTTTAGAAACACAAATATAAGCGTTTTTTTGCTAATACTCCGGAAACGAAGGGAATGTGTTTAAGATCTGGACTCTGGCGACTTTGTTTTTAGTAAAATGGTGCATATTGTGGATGGCAATGACTTCCTCTGTGTTAAGGGAAATGTAATCATAATAATAATACATTGGTTTTATATGACGCTCATTTGGACACTCAGAGACGCTTTACATTGCATTTTTCATTCACTCCATATACTTGTTGGTGGTAAGCTATTTGGGGTTTTTGTGCTGTACATATTTTTTGCAGGACTTGAAAAATACTGAGTTTCTGTACATAATTAGGCTCCACCAATAACAATAATAATGCATTAGTCTCAGCACTTTCCCAGACGCTTAAAGTCGCTTTACAATTAACGTATTATTCATTCACACCTGGTAATAAGCAGCCACAGCTGCCCTAGGGTAGACTGACGGAGGCAAGGCTGTTAATCTGCGCCATCAACCCTTCTAACTACCAACCACTCACTCTCTGCATTCACCCAGGCTCCCTGGGGTGTTCTCAAACGGTCTCCCATCCAACCAGACCCCTCCCTCCCTCCCTCCCTCCCTTCCTCCCTTCCTCCCTTCCTCCCTTCCTCCCTTCCTCCCTCCCTCCCTCCCTTCCTCCCTTCCTCCCTTCCTCCCTTCCTTCCTTCCTTCCTTCCTTCCTTCCCTCCCTCCCTCCCTCCCTCCCTCCCTTCCTTCCTTCCTCCCTGCCTTCCTTCCTTCCTCCCTGCCTTCCTCCCTCCCTCCCTGCCTTCCTTCCTCCCTTCCTTCCTTCCTCCCTTCCTTCCTTCCTTCCTTCCTCCCTTCATTCCTCCCTTCCTTCCTCCCTCCTTTCATTCGTTCTTTCGTTCTTTTCATCTTTCTTTCATTCGTTCTTTCGTTCCTTTGTTCTTTCTTTCATTCGTTCTTTCTTTCTTTTCATCTTTCTTTCGTTCTTTCTTTCATTTGTTGTCAGGTTTTTCTAGCCGTTTACTAGTTTTTTAACGGGCGGGTTCCCACACCTGACGTGAGATGGGCTCACTACTGAAGTCATGTACAGGAATTTACTCTAGGCCAACAGAAGTTGTCTTTCTCCTTTTATTTACTTCAATCGTTGGTTTGTTTAGTAAAAAACCTTAGTGAAAACAGAAAAGAAATTCCCAATAAGTAAAAATACAAACACAAGTTCTCAGTACAAAAGCTAACATTTTTAACATGCATTTTAAATTATGGAGTTCATAGCGTTTTATATGTACATACGAATAGCACATTTTACCCTTCACTTTTATAAATGATTTAAGCCTTTAAGGATTTTAACTTTTACACTATTTTAAACTATGACTTAAACTTTATACACAGTACATTAAATGCAGTGATGAATTTCTAAACTATATATGAAACCCAGGTAAACCACATGAAAACAATATATTCAAAATAGCACTGAACACAGGATTAACAACAGAAGCAAGCGCTGGCGCTTACCGGCAGTCTCTTCAGGTTTTAAAAGTGAGTCCGTTCCCGCTCAGCGTTTTGTGTTGGTTTAGAGTCTTTTAGGAGTTTTCCTGTGCTCCTGCCATGGTGTTGGGCTGCTCCCGGTGCATGACAGTGGAGTGAGTGAGAGTCATTTTGAACAGTCCAGGTGTGTGCACCTGATTGCCAATTGGTCCCACCTGGCCTCAGACGAGGAGGGCGGCAACCAAACGGGGATGGCAGAGGAGAGGGCAGATCACCGCAACACCTCCCACTCGAGCTTCTGGGGTTTCCTCTTGAAGGTCGCACGACTCCCATGGTGATCTGTTGCCCACCGCTCTATTTGAGGGATTGACGATAGATCCGCAGCAGGGACAGTTTGTTGACTTGCAGGTAGGTATCCTTTTCTTTTTATTTATTTATTTTTTTTTTTTTGCAGGTGAAGACCCGGGACAGGTAAGTGTGGGCTAGGACAGGTAGGCAACTTAGAATACGTTACAGCGGCGACAGCAGGATCTTGTGTGGACAGTCGAGCACTCACAGATGGACGACTGGACCTTTGACCCGTCTGCCACTCAGGACGCAAGGGCAGATGATTGGCAGATGACGCTTGCACTTCCATTTGCTGAGTTGGAAGCCAGGTTCGATCAGCTGGGCCAGGATGAAGTTTGGCGCTGCAAGTTGCTTCCTGGACTATTCTGGTTACCTTTGACTTGGGCTTTGTCCTCCCACTTTGGGCTGTGCAGATCTCAGCCATAGCAGGGTTTAACTGGCTCGAGGATCTGCGGGAGGCCTGGACATCGTGTGGCTTCTTGCAACGTTCTCTATTGCCACAGCTTGTTCTCTCTGGTTTCCCACCTCTAGATGCACGGTACTTTGCCTTTGGCTTGCAGGTTTTGCTACTGCAGCCGCCTCCACACTCTGCTTTACAGGTGACTTGGATGGCTGGGCCAGTGGGCATCTGGGAGGAGAGAGAACAAGCGAGATCAGTTCTTATGGCAGAGATTTTCATACACTGGGCAAAATGAGTCATTGACGGGTGCGCTGCGTTACTTATCTTTTCAAAGAGGGCAGGATGCGTGCCCCCCACGGTCTTGCCCAGCGGGCTGTCCCAGAGCACCAGGTCCCCGACGGAGTGAAGCTTCTTGGGTGCCAGCTGACCTTCTTTGTGGCTGATCAGTAGGTCGATGACTCTGGGCCGCTCTAGCTCGTGAAGTGGGACATCAGGGAAGAAGCTCCGGAGTTTGTGAGCCGACGCATGTTGATGGACCTCCGCAATGTTGTCAAGGCCATAGCACACTAATTGATGTGGTTTCAGTGTGCCCTGAGATGCTTTGACTCGCAGCTTTAGGAGGTACCTTTTGGTTTTAATGGACGTCTTCATCCCACCTACTCCATTCACGATGAGGGTTACTAACTCACTTTGAAGGTTTAAGTTTCTTGCAGCTTTATGGGTTATGTAATTGGTATCCGAAGCAAGATCAATCAGGGTGCCCAATTTCTTGCCTGAGTTTGCTGTGACGCTTAACAGCATCATTAGGACAGGATCTTCAGTGAGTCCACTCTCTGTCAGAAGCCTACTCTCTGCAGAATTGCAGACACTGGTCACCCTGGAGGCAGAGTTGGAAAATGCTCTCCTACATTGAAAAGCCAATTCAGGAGACAGTCGTGAGAGGAATTCTTCTTGGGCTTCTGTTAAGCCACCTCCCACTGAACCTGATCCAGCCCTCTTGGATGTGTTTCCATTCTGACAGAGTAGGTAGTGGTGGTCGGGGATGTCTTCATCATCACACTCACCATTTTTGCACAAGTAGGTTGAGGATTTACATTGTTCATTTTTGTCATGAACCTCTAAACATTCTTTGCAGGCTCCAAGCTTTTCTGCTGCTTCCACTCGCTTTGAAGGTGTGAGGGTTTTAAACTTGTTGCAGAAATAAAGCTTCCTTCTGTGCTTAGAGTCCCCACAGACTACGCAGTTTGCAGAGTCACCGGATTTTGTGGCTCTAGTTCGGGCGTGCTTGGGCTCTGATCGGGGGTCCTTCCTGCTGGGCTCCTCGTCTTGTAGTTGATCCAGTGTTTCATAGATTTGCTCCTGACCTTTAAGGAAGGAAAGTAGCTTGTCAAAGCGGTTTTGGATGTTTACAGCGTTACCATCATCTGCAGCATACTGGAGCCAGTCTTTCTTCAGTATGTCTGGGAGCTTGGACTCAATGGAGTATGTGGTGAGAGGATTCTTTATTGCTCCGACCTCTCCAAGCTCCCACAGATCATACAGCGCCTTCTCCACTGCTTGAATGAGGTGGACTATCTTGCGGGGCTGGAAACCTCTAACTGGTGGTATGCCTTGAAGCTCTTCGATAACCTCCATTGCAATACAGGTTTTATTACCATAGCGGTTCTCCAGCACGCGGAAGATCTCATCTGCAGATGTGTAGGTGGAGAGGTGAAGTGACCGGGTAACCTTATCATCCAGGCTGTCCAGAAGCTGAAACTTCCTCACTTCTTTGGAGCCTGTGGGTTCGCCTTGAGCTTGTAACGCTTCCCACTCTTTCCTCCACCGGTAAAAGTCCCTTTTAACGCCTGTGAATTTTGGCAGAGTGGTTGGCATCAGCTTGATTAGTGGAACTGGATTGGCAGATGGGATTCCCTGTCGCGCTTTAATGTTTTCCCTCTCTTTCACTTTGGCTTCTATGAAAAGTGCTTTTCTGGAGACCAGCTCGAGGTAGTTCACTTCGAGCTCTTCTAATCTGCTGTAGTAGACCTTTCTTTCTGCAGGAGGGGCCCATCTGCTCCAGCAGGAAAGTGCTTCTTTTGCCCTTTTCACCAACACTTCCAGATTGGATAGCATATAGTCGTACGCCTCCAAGCCCGTTTTTACTTCAATGGACGAGACTTTACCACACTCTCTCTCTGCCACATTCACAGCCGCCATCAATGCACCCTCACCAAATTTGGCCCACAGAGTCTTCTTTAGAATGTCCTTCAGCTCATCCAGCCTCTCTTCACATTCTTTTGCAGCCTTTTCCACATCGGCTTGAAGCTGCCCACTTTGTGCCTTCTCTGCATCTTCTGCACAGCACAGTGTGGCCTCTATTTCATCATTTGCCTCATATAGTGTGGTTGCTGCTTGCGTGATTTTCGAATGGCTGCTTCTCAGCTCCTCCTCGGACATCTCTGCATAGGTGCGGGTTATGGTATTGGCAAGGCGGGTAAATTGTCTCTTGGCATTTGCCCTGTCTATTTTTAGCTGCTCCAGTGCCTTTACTCCGGCCATCTTCTTTGGAACAGGATGCACTTTTTTGGGACAACACCACGGCAGTCACTCTGGGTGATTTCCACAGGTCTGGATGGTAGATCCGTCTTGCAGCTACTTCCACTGACCTCTGGATCCTCTATGACTCGGTTTTTTACTGTCAGGTTTTTCTAGCCGTTTACTAGTTTTTTAACGGGCGGGTTCCCACACCTGACGTGAGATGGGCTCACTACTGAAGTCATGTACAGGAATTTACTCTAGGCCAACAGAAGTTGTCTTTCTCCTTTTATTTACTTCAATCGTTGGTTTGTTTAGTAAAAAACCTTAGTGAAAACAGAAAAGAAATTCCCAATAAGTAAAAATACAAACACAAGTTCTCAGTACAAAAGCTAACATTTTTAACATGCATTTTAAATTATGGAGTTCATAGCGTTTTATATGTACATACGAATAGCACATTTTACCCTTCACTTTTATAAATGATTTAAGCCTTTAAGGATTTTAACTTTTACACTATTTTAAACTATGACTTAAACTTTATACACAGTACATTAAATGCAGTGATGAATTTCTAAACTATATATGAAACCCAGGTAAACCACATGAAAACAATATATTCAAAATAGCACTGAACACAGGATTAACAACAGAAGCAAGCGCTGGCGCTTACCGGCAGTCTCTTCAGGTTTTAAAAGTGAGTCCGTTCCCGCTCAGCGTTTTGTGTTGGTTTAGAGTCTTTTAGGAGTTTTCCTGTGCTCCTGCCATGGTGTTGGGCTGCTCCCGGTGCATGACAGTGGAGTGAGTGAGAGTCATTTTGAACAGTCCAGGTGTGTGCACCTGATTGCCAATTGGTCCCACCTGGCCTCAGACGAGGAGGGCGGCAACCAAACGGGGATGGCAGAGGAGAGGGCAGATCACCGCAACATTTGTTGTTTTGTTACTTTCCTTTTTTCTTTCTGCAAAGGAACAAGGTTTGCTGCACTGTAAAATTAGACTTACCAACTACGAATTGAATAGTAATCACATCAGGATTTTCGTCTTTCACACCTGGCCTTTCAGCCGCCGTATCGCCTCACAAGGACACTACACTGTTAAAATAAATAATCTCACTTTGTTAAAAAAAAAAGTAGAGCTATTCGTCATCTAAAACCTCGCAAAGGTGTTTCAAAGAAGAAGTACATTGTGACGCCTCCGCAGCCACTTCATGTCCCTTCTGTGGGCACTTGTAGGAGAAGACAAAGATCCTTAATGGACTCATCACGGCTCAGAAGTGCGTTCTGAAGGCCCAATGTGAGTTTCATGTGTTTTGAACATCTTTTGAGCATCCATTTGCATGCCGCGCTATTGTAGGTTATGCAAGTGCTGTAAATGCGCATGGACATCTCTGGCAAATCCACCGAGGAGCTGCAATAGGCAACCTCACTATAGTCACATTGCAAATTTCAAACCACTGAATTTTGGTCTTTTTTTGTCTTTTTGGATTGCACATTTTACGGCGTGCCCTTTTGTGTAGCGATGTTTGTGCAGGTGCCGCGTTGTTATGCCGCTCAGAACGACGGCTAATGAGAGAGTTCAGCCACAGGGGGCTTGTATTCAAATCTGAAATGGCGAGAGACAGATTAAAATACAAATCCAATTGCCGTTTCTGCAGAATAGCGGCGGAGAGAGCGCGGGCAGTTTCCTGTTCGCTCGGGCAGCTGCTTCCCCGGGGTGTGGTTTTAAACGGCACCGCTGTGTCGGAAATGGCTGAAATGGGCTCATCACGGAGTCCAAATGGGAGTAGGGGAATGGGGGAAACAGCGGTGGACCGGCAAAATGTTTTCGTCCGTAATTTTTTCCGAATACTTTGTTTCTCAAAATGCAGCACGAGTTCCGATAGCGCTTCCTGCTCTGGGGCTTGTACTTTCAACAAATTGGCGGCGTGTTTAGTTAAAGGATCTGTATTGTGCCATAATGCCATCCCAAAGTAAAGTATAGGCATTTATATGATATATTGTACCTCTACCACTATGGAGAAATACACACTAATGGAATCACGGAAACACACAACGCTTCGATTCAGTTAACTACGCCATAAGGAGTTATAAGGAGTTGACATCTGCAACACAGCTTCATAATTGGCATAAACACACAAGCTAACACGTGGTTTTGATTGAGGTGTCGTAGCATGTTGCGTTTTTTTACTGATTAATTGTCCGTGAGAGTAAATACTACGCTGACAGAAAAGACAAAGGGAGAGAGGGATATTGTACATCCAATTACACAATTGATATAACTTTTTTCACTCAAACTTGGCTGTAAATACTGTTTAAGTGGTGCTAGCCCGCAGTTAGCTTTGCCTGTTAGCTTCTTCTTCGTGATTCCATTAGTGTGTATTAGTGGTTCTGCCCAGAGGCAGCAAAGTTGCAATTGTGGTTTTCTGGCCAGAGACACCGGGGGAGATGAAAGACCCCCAATCGTCCCATTAACACTATTAAGGTTAGACAAGTTATTTAGTACTGCTTTAAGATGTACAGTAGTTGGATATTTGACCTAGATTATTTCACTTGTTCAGAAATGTTTTGGACTCGTTTCAGTACATTTTGTCTTTATGTCTTTGCCAATGGGGTAAGAAGATTGGTATTATCCCATTGGTCTTTTCCCATTGGCACTTTTACTTTCTTATTTCAAGAGAGATATACCTTAGAACTAGACTGAAATGTCACAAAACAAGCAAAGTAAACTTGGTCAGATCAGGAAAAAAAAAGTCTAAACGAGTGAAAACTGTTCAATACAAGATCCTCAATTCAAGTCATTTAAACCAATGCTTGATATAGTAAAAAAAATATCTTGCTAGACTCCAGAGAATCCAAATAGTGGGAAGTTGATCGCCGTATTCAATTTGAAGGAAGCATTATTGCTTTTATGTTAGTTTGCAAATAGCAGCATAAAGTATTTGGTCACTCTGGTACATTAGGCTCGTGGATAAAATGGATTAGTGCAGAAAATCATGCTTCCGTGATTACACCAAGGCTCTATAAAGTGCTGCACAAATGACAACAATGAATTGGCTTTCATCCCAATTGCTCATTACAAATATTGCACTTTAGAGATAAAGCATCATGATGAATTGCGTTGTCCCCAAAAGCATTCAAGAATTAAAGGAATCAGTGGAAACTCGAGGCCAAGCTGATTTATGGGTAAAGTTGTTTAAAGACTATGATACGGACAAAGTCAAATGTACTGTTGTAGTTTGGACTTATTCAGGGTGTCTGTGTAGGGAAACTTGTCCTCTGAATTTACCTGTTCATCTACACAGCTGGGGCGACCTGTATGTCTCAGTGGGCGACTGCAATGTAGTACACAATTAGATCTTAAGCTGGATTTAGTCAAGATATAACTGAAGAACTAAAGATATTTGTTGTTGGCCATCCACAGTGTCAGGGAATTGCAGTGGAGTTCTTGGTCAATCGGGAAAGTCGTGACATTTCCCGGTGGACGGTGGCACCTTAGAGCTGCCATTGGGGAAAAAAGAGAAACCAAAAAAATATATTTAACATTTTTTTTTGCTTTTTTACTGCATTGGCTCTCACAGCAGTTGAGTCCAATGTTCCCTGCTTTCCCTGAGTGCTCACATGCGGAGGTTGGTTAAAGTAGTACTAAGTAACTCTTCCCCCTAGAGGCCATAAGCGCAACTGCAGGTGCCGTAGCAAGTTACGATTTTTTTACTTATTAATTGTCTTGGAGAGTAAATACTACGCTGACAGGAAAGGCGAAGGGAGAGAGGGTTACTGTGCATCCAATTATACAACGGAAATATTTTTTTTTCACTCAAACTTGGCTGTAAATACTGTTTAAAATGACGCTAGCCCGCAGTTAGCTTTGCCCGTTAGCATGTTAGCTTCTTCTTCGATTCGATTCCATTAGTGTGTATTGCTTTCTCCGGACCGGTGGCTGTCAAGTTGCAAACATGGTTTTCTGGCCAGAGACACCAGGGGGAGATGAAAGACCCTCCAATCATCCCATAAACACTTGTATTACCCCCACAGGGACTACGGAAAGGATTTGCGAATGCTCAAGATTTTCTTAGTCGACCAACAACACGTTCTGACCAATGATTAGTCGACTATAAGGGGGCGTGGCATGGCGCTGACAAAACAACAACTTTTCTGACCCAAACTTCTAGAATTATA
>NC_136871.1:5932697-6192697 GCF_951799975.1 Gobius niger | reverse complement strand
AGTTCATCAGCGTACTCTCTGCGTTCATGCTGCTGTGGTATTTAACTCGGAAAAGACTGTCCTGAGAAAAGATAAAAGTCCCAGTTTCTTCGCAGTCCAGTGCTCTCAGACTGTGGAGCTATAGGCGCAGACTGTAGGATTTAAACCGCCAACGTTTGGATGCACGGATGAATGCTCGATCCACTGAGCCACCGTCGCCCCTCGTCATTTTAGAATCATTACACAGCCAGACAGATAATTTGAGATTTACGTGGTATTTTACGGTTTGGTTTAACGGCTCAGGCGGCAGCGATAAAAGCCGTCAGTGTTTGGGATGGATTTATAACACTGTACTATAAATTCATCTACAAACATTTCAGAGCAGAGGAGGATCGGCAGTGTAGTCAGAGACACCTGTGCGGCTTAACTCAAAGAGCTGTTTCAACATCGATTCAACATTATGTAGCTATTGTGCACTTAAGTTAGCCCAAATGAATGATACACATGCATAAGTGGCCCTCAGGAAAGTGAATAAATGAATCTGACACAACAGAGGCTAACCTAGTAATGTGGAAAGTACTAACCATAAAACACACAGGGATTTCGCAAAATTGAATTGATTACGTCCATCCATCCATTTTCTTCTGCTTTATCCGAGGCCGGGTCGCGGGGGCAGCAGTCTCAGCAGAGATGCCCAGACTTCCCGATCCACGCACACCTCCTCCAGCTGTTCCTGGGGGGACCCCGAGGCGACACCAGGCCAGCTCGGAGACATAGTCCCACCAGCGTGCCCTGGGCTTTTCACGAGGCCTCTTCCCACTAGGAATCGACTATTTTTACATGTGAAGTGTAATCCGACTAGGCTAATGATTCGACTCCTATCCGTTTTTCCCCAAAACCTGTCCGAATGTCCTTTGGCAGCAGCCAGCCAGGCAGGGTGCAGGGCCATTTCCGGTTCACCTTTGGCTGCTATGATGTTTTTAACAAAGAGCCAGTTAGCCCCGTCTAGCTCAAGGTGTTTTCAGACCAAACTGCTGTTTTGGTACTAACGGTGATGTCCTAGGGAACTTTAACTCAACACCCACAGTTTAAAGGGATATTTCAGGATTTTTGACATAGGGCCTCTTTTCCTAGTTATCCAGAGTGTTGCTGATTTCTAGAGATATTTTTCTTTGTAATTCGTGCAGTTCTTATATTTGAAGAGATACGTGGCGCTACGCTAGTGTGAGGCTAGTGCATTTCTATGGTATCAGCTAGCCTGCATTAAAAACAGTCTGACTCCACAGAGCACCTGAGGCAAATCACTTATAACGCCAGATTAATGATATAAATGTCTGTGTCGGCCTTGCATCACATGAATTACCGCATTTTGAGGGACTATTTTCTAGCAGATCACTCCGCCGCCGCGTAGCTTATACAACCACGAAGCTGAAACTGCTGAAATATAAGTTCTTTTAAATGCAAAATGGTTAAAATTACTCTATCGACACAGACATTTATATGGTTAGTCTGGTGTTATAAGTGATTTGCCTCTGGTGCACTGTGGAGCGGGTCAGACTGTTTTTAATGCAGACTAGCTGTAGTAGAAATGCGCTAGCCTTGCACTAGCCTAGCGCCATGAAACTTCAAATATAAGAACTGCTTGGATTACAAAAAAGGTGGGGTAGGGACAGTATGCACAGTTACTTTAACCCAATCCAATTTGATTCTACAAAGCAGTTACATGCAGTAAATTCCTGAAGTGGGCGGGACGATTGCTCCAGTACACACATGTAGATAATACTATTGACAGTGTATTGTTATAAGGCATGTTTATGGAAGTGCTGTGGTTGCCCTTGTTTTCTTCTATGGATCAGGTCAATGTCAGAGCGGTCATTAACTTAACGTATTTGTTTCAGGCAGGTAAATGCTGATTGATTTACTGTTAGTCAGCTGACTGGCTCCGTTTGCTCAAGCGAGTGAGTTTGTGGTCACTTGTTCTCGTTGATGATCAGTCACTGGTTTAGCACCATGTTATACTAAAGCTTTATTGAAGGAAGGAAAACGCTCTGTCACCGTAACAAGAGAACAAAAAATATATACAAATAAATATAGAGAAAATATACCAACAATATTTACTAATATAATTACCATATGCTAATCCGTGCTAATATATATTTATGCTACACTGTAAACCCAGATAATTTAGCTGAAATTAATCATGTTAACGCAATCAAAAGTTTGCATCAACATTAACATTATTTAACAAACTTAAATGCTGCAACATCAGTTCATTGATTTTTTTTCTTTTTACCTTAGTTGGACATAAAACTTATCATGTTTAGGGTCAAAACAATTCGATTTAAAAGAAATTAAACATTTTAAATGTATAAAGATCAAATCATTTGCCTTTATTCAAACTAGACCTTTCATCTTTTTACAAATCAAACTATTTGATTTCATAGTCTTCAAAACCTTCAAGTTTATACAAAATAATTTAACTTTGCAGTTAATATGATTTACATAATTACTTCACAAATGTTTAAATTTAATTAACTTGAAACTCAAGGGGGTTGCATAAACAACGTCTTTGTAAAATTAAAACATTTTGACGTTCTTCAAACTTTTTAACTCATTTCAACAGTAATTATAGAAATTGATGCATTTTCACCAAATAAAAATTTCTCGGTAACCTCTAATCCAGTGTTTTTCGACCGCTGTGCCACGGCACTAGTGCCACCTAGTCAAAATATATTTTTTGAAAACAAATTAATTATTGTCTGCAAATAATGTGCTGTTGTTGAGTGTCTGTGCTGTCGAGTGAGCGGCAGAGTAACCGTGTAAAAGTCTTCCATATCAGTGGCTCATTTCTTTGAGACAAGAGGATTAGTGATGATGATGATGATGATGATCAGGCAGGTGGCGGTGACGGTGGCTTTGTGGCTCATGAGACTATACAGTGTTCCAATTCAAGACGCTTTGATGAGAATGACTTTATATTGTGAATATAGGCTACAGAGTGACATTTTTTTTAACATTTTTTGCTTGCTTTTTATTTTTCAATAAAAAATGTGCCCTATCTCAAAAAGCCCTGTTGAAAAACACTGCTCTAATCTAAGTTTTACCTTTTATAACTCATTTTGCTTTAACAAATCAAACATTACCATTTTGGCATGTCCGTGTTTATAAACCTTATCAAAATACAGGAAAACAAGAGGGATGTATGTTATATTCATTGGTATGAAAAAATTAACAAAACAAGAGCATGTATATATATTTTGGTTATTGACGGAAGTGAGCGGGGGAAGTCTTTAGGAGTTACTGCGCGGACGTTGTGCTCCTCGTATCATTACGCCTCACAATATAGTCCCCCTTTTTATCTGCTTATAAAATCGACATGTTACATTTCTGTGTAAATATACTTTGCATGAGGGAACACGTGGAAGAGCTTGGTAGCTTCTATCGTGAGCTTTTTTGGAGCTATATGACATGTGGGAGAGGCTGCGTATGTGCTCCGTTTGCGTGACAGAGCGCACGGACAAAGACCAGACGGGGATATATTAACTCGACTAACGTTAGGTAAGAACATATCTCAGTATGTAAAAACGGTGGCCTATTCCTTTAAGTTACACACACATCTCCATAGAGAAATGTGTTCTCTGCAGTTGACCCATCCTCAATGTTTGCTCTAATCACATCATTGCACTTTGATATTATTTCAGCATGTACACTGTAGCTACGTTACAAACTAAACTAGTAGTTAACATGATAACGACTTTGAGGTGACAGTGGCTCAGATGGAAGAGCAGATCGTCCTATGACTGTGTCCTTGAGCAAGACACTGCACCCACCTTACCAGTGTAAATGGATGATTCCTTCATGGGAAAACACCATTCCTTTCTGTCTGGCATAAAATTGCAAGTGTCAAAATGCAAAAAAAAGATCAAAACAGGCTGTTGGCTTCTGCACTTTATATATATAAAAAAACAAAAAACACGTATCATGGCAAGGCAAGGCAAGTTTATTTGTAGAGCACAATTCATACACAAGGCAATTCAAAGTGCTTCACAGTTGCATAAATACAGGAAGGCAAATAGAATCAATAAAAACATCAACATAAAATTAATCAATTACAGTTAAAGGTGAGAGTGCAGATAAAATACTTTCAGTCATATGCATCGGTAAAAAGAACTGTTTTCAGCCTGGATTTGAACATTGTCAGAGTTGAGGCCTGTCTCACATCCTCGTGAAGACTGTTCCAGATTTTAGCTGCATGAAACTGAAACGCAGCCTCACCGTGTTTATTATTGACTCTGGGAACCACCAGGAGACCCCTCCCTGAAGTTCTCAGGGCCCGAGATGGTTCATACGGCTGTAACATGTCAGAGATGTACTTTGGAGCTAAACCATGAAAAGACTTGTACACAAGCAGAGCTGTTTTAAAGTCTATTCTCTGAGTGACAGGAAGCCAGTGCAGAGACCGGAGCACTGGACTAATATGGTCGTATTTCCTGGTTCTTGTCATAATTTCATGATTACAGTCGATCCATCAGACTTATTCCGGTGTTTCAGGCTCCAGGTCACGGAGACAACAGTCAAAGATGTCCTGACTAAAACCAGTTTCTCGTAAAGATCTGATAGTCTCCTGACGGCCTCGCACTTCTGCATGTACAAGTAAATAAAAGCGTGAATATATCCAAGCGATTCCAGCCCATTTCAGATATTCTTTTCAGACGTCACCTTTAATTATCGTCCTTGTTCCATTCACCACGTCGCTAAACCTAATCATCTCCGTCACTTCCCCCCACAAACTCAAGCATAATGTGTTTTTAAAAAATCCTGCGAGACTAAAACAAACGAGGCATTATCTCACCTGTCCTCCCCTGCCTGCCGCACTGACTTGTGGGTAATTGTAAGTGAGTGCAGCACACGCCTCACACTGTGCCCCAGCTTCTCCTCTTCCCCATCCCTCATCCCCCCCCCCCCCACACGTCCCACGCTCTGCACCACTCCCACACCGCCTGCCTGCCGCGCCCCATCCATTCTCCGCGCTCCAGCCCAGACTTCCCCGTGATTTATATGTTTATGGTCATTACTGACAGTGAGTAATACACTTCTGTGGCCTGTCTTCGCCGGCTTCTCTTTTGGCAGAGCCTCGGGGCCCCGTGAGGAATATCAATTACTCCAGTCTAATCAGTCTCCCCGGTTCTGCTCGCTGCGAGGAGCGGGTTTGGCTTAAACATGTCTGCCGGTGTTAGTCAGATACTGCCCTGGAGCTGAAAAGGCATGTTACAGTCGCCATTTCTTATCTTAATTGTCCTCGTCAAAACATTTCTCAACAATGTCTGCCCACTCTCTCAAATGTGCATTGCCAATGAGTGATCTAACACTTATTATTATTATTATTATTATTATTATTATTATTATTATTATTATTATTATTATTATTATTATTATTATTATTATTCATGTTCTCTCATCTTGTCTAATGTTTCCCTGTTTTGACATGCTGTGAGTATTGATTTCTTCACCTGAATTCCAACCTCAAAGTGAGAAGGTTTGAAAAATATGGCATCTATATACAGCTGAATGTTGTTCAAAAGTGCATTCACTTCTGTTACTGTATTCAACTTAAAGCAGTACTAAGTAACGTGTTTACCTTAATACAGGGTTGTCCAAAGTGCGGCCCTGGTGCCAAATGCGGCCCTCAGCCTTCTTGCTGAATTGGTACATATCATCAGAAACGGTCCTCTATACAATTCTAACCAAACAACTAAAATGTTATTGTGAGACAGCTGGCATGAAGGTCCAAAGCTTAGATAAAGGTGTGGGGTACAATTAACCTCTTAAGCCCCGCCTTAACCTCATTTGAAAGCTAAGGCAAACAAAACTCATCTAAATGGATCTTTTTCCTTGCGTTGTCTCCATCGCTTTTTTGTTGGGTTTTCATAACATATTTTCTACATTTTTATCACTTTTTGTTGCTCTTTTGTTACTTTTTTATTGCTCTTTTTTTTGTTGCTTTTTTGGTGTGTTTTCATCCTTTTTTTTCACCTCATTTTTGTTGCTATTTTGACATTTTTTTCAAGAAGATTGTAGATTTGGGTAGAAAATGTGCTCGGTTCAAGTGGGGGTTAAGAGGTTAAAACCTCTGCAAGTCAAAGGTTTCACGGCACGAACCAAAGACCTGTGGCCCTTCACCCATGTACGCTTTGGCCCCCCATGAATAAAGTTTGGACACCCCTGCCTTAATAAATCCTTTTCGTAGTCCCTCTGGGGGTAATACAAGTGTTGATGGGATGATTGGAGGGTCTTTCATCTCCCCCTGGTGTCTCTGGCCAAAAACAATACACACAATACACACTAATGGAATCATGAAAAAGAAGCTAGCAGGCTAACGGGCAAAGCTAGCTGCGGGCTAGCGCCACTTTAGCGGTATTTCCAGCCAAGTTTGGGTGAAAAAAGTTATATCAATTGTGTAATTGGATGTACAATATCCCTCCCTCCCTTTGTCTTTTCTGTCAGCGCAGTATTTACTCTCATGGACAAGTAATGAGTAAAAAAAAAAGCAACTTGCTATGACACCTGCCGTGGCACTTATGGCCTCTAGGGGCATGAGTTATTTAGTGCTGCTTTAAACAGTGAAACTAATATATGGTAGACTCATTACATGCTACAATGTGAATTTCACAGGTGAAACTCGGAAAATTACAATATTTTTCAAATGTCATTTATTGTTGTTCAACTCAAAATGTGAAACTAATATATGATATAGACTCGCTACATCAAGGTGAGATATGTATAGCCTTCATTTGTTTTCATTTTGATTTTTATGGCTCAACTTGTAAAAACCCCTATCTAGTCTATATCGAGTCTATATCATATATTAGTTTCACATTTTGAGTTCAATTACAGAAATAAATGAACTTTTGAACGATCTGTATCATTATCCTCAATGATGTGTTGTTGTTTTTTTCAGGAATTGAAGCTTTTTTTTGGATAAAATTAGTTGTGTTTCCCGTCAGAGAAAATGTGCATCTGTCTAAAATTTGCATAATAAATGCACATAACAAAAGGGAATTTATATGCATTTCCATCAAAGGGTTTTTGTGAATGATGGCGGTGGTTACCTGACAGTCTGCTGTGTGGGGCATACTGTGCATTTTTGATTTCACTCGAGGCTTGGTCCATAGTTGCAGTACAGTCTGTTGTGATGCAGTGATGTCTGAGCTCCTGCACATTTGGGAAATATTTTTTGGACAAGAGACAACCTGCAACTGATGGATCACTTGTCTTCTTCATTTCTGCCCACCCCTGTCCACAGGTCGACACTGCCAACATTCATGTGTTCTGTTTATTCGTTATGTCAAACTTTATGCAACCGAAAAGCTCCGGTTAGGGGACGGTATCAAAAAACAAAAGTTCTTTCGAGACCTCATTTCTGTACTATATTATCTCCATATATGACCTGCAGCAAGTCTAAAAAAGCAACATGAATGTGTGTGCACATAATTAGACACTTTGGCGCAAATGCAGGTGTTTTCTTAGAGGGACTAGATGCAAGTTGGCCATTTTATACTCACTACTGCCACCTCAGGTCATATGTGTAACTGCATCTTCTATATTAAGCTCGTCCATGACGGCACTTCAGATCCGAAGTAACAACTTTTTAAGTGACAGTTCAGGATTTTAGAGGCAGTTGTGGTGAACAGGTCTGAGCTCATTCTACACATTAGGACATAGTTGGAACATGTAGGGGGAAGAAAATACATATTTTTTTTATATTTTAAACTCCGTATAGTCCCTTTAAGGGGAGACACTGCAGGCAAAACTCAATTTTAGTTTAAAGTATACCTAGTCTTCACAATAACATGTTTTAATCTGTAAACACTGATTCAATGTTTCTCCATACGAGCGATCGCTGTTATTGTTTACTTCCGCAATTTTCGCCGGATGTTTGGTAGGCAGCTGATGCATACAGGCCTCTATCTCGGTTTTATAAAATGATAGATCTGTTACAGCGCAAGAGTAGCAGTGCCCTGTTGCCCCTTGTTTTTGCTGATTATGTAAGGGATAATGTATAGAACACTGGTCATTATCGGGAAAATAAGCGCCGACAGACCCCTCCGAACCGGACCCGGGTTCCGGTTCGCCCTGAAGGTACGATAATGACCAGCGTTCTATACATTATCCCGCTTATTATACGGCCATTTGCCAACTGAACACACACAACATAAACTTTGTACACTTTTATGAAGGTCATAAGGTTTATTTAATCACTTCCGCGACAAATAGTTCCCAAAAGTTTGCGCGTTGCTCGGCAACGTTTTGCTAGGCTAGAAACAGCAAGGCTAGTAGCTAGCCTAGCTACTTAGTTGAAGGCGCAGTTGGAGGAATGGTGGTGAATCTTTGGGGAAGTTGAAAGTCAGACTCAGGCTAACTTCACGAGCAATTCCCCCAACTTCTCTCTCAGTGACGGGACAGATAGTGTCGCTACTACGTACGCGCGGAGTGATATGAAAGCACGAACTCCGTTGCCATTGGCAGCGGTCATTATTTTTTTCAGAGGTCCTTTATCAGAAAATAATGACCGGTAGAACGTTGGGAAATCCCATTCAAATCAACGGAGCTTCTACTTACGTTGTGAAGAGCCGTATAATAAAGGATTTTAATAAAATGTTTATCAAATATGAAAATGTAAAATGCCTACCACGGCCAACGGATGTGACGACATCGCGATCGCTCGTATAGATTTACAAATCGTGATTTCAAGGGCCATTTTCTCAAAAGGCATTTTTCTCTCATCTCCACGTCAGTAGCTCCTACAGACTTCCAGAATTTTCCAACCTTGGATTGAACAATATTTTGAAGATTTTGAGAATTCCTAGCCTGATGTATTGAGTTTTGATGATCAGAAAACAATTACATACAAATACATTTTTTTCAATGTCAATTCAGAGAACAGTGAACAGTGTTTGTAATTAATATGTCAACAAAATAAAACCATAAATTTGAATCTGGCTCAATCTGTTATTCAGATTTCGTTGCTGAAATGATAAAATGACAGAAAACTTGCAATATATTTTTTTCAGTCAGTAATTGACAGCAAAAGTTTCATATTGATATCTTCAAATTTAAAAATGTTCCCATTCGCCTGCAGTGTCTCGCCTTAAAGCGAAGCAAGTTACAACTTACTAAACCTTTGTAATTATTAGAGACGGCAGTAAAGTACCGTTAAGGCACCGGTAACAAAAAGCAGGTATCGTTAAAGTAGTGGTGTAGGAATAAAAAACAATGCTCCCCAGCCCTAGTCACGAGTGTAATCTCTGTGTCGTGCAGCTGCTGGACTTTATTAGCCTGGCTAACACCAGACTAAAATCACAAGTGATATTTAGTCTGGGGACCACCAATTCATTTTCCCGTAGGAGAGGTGTGGTTTACGAGCGTCCATAGCCGTTTATTGGGCGATACGAAAAAAAAAAAAAAAAAGTCTCTTGCGTCTGCACGTAGCCATGGCCAATCGTATCATCGTATGAGATGACGTATGACGTACCCGCTGTAAACTTTTGAATATAAACTATTTAGAACAAGGTCTAAAGCTTGATCAAAAAATACCATCGTGTCTGCTGCTGTCACGTTGGATCCGTAAATAAACTTTTTTTTTATTATCCGTAAATAAACTACAAGCTTCCATATATCGAATAGCGCGTCATCGTCTTGCCGTCCCTCCTCGCTCTGTGATTGGTTCCCAAATCCACCGGAGATGTCGGCCATGGTCCCCAGGCTGTTGTGCAGTTCGAAATAATTCGAGCGCACACAGCAGCCTGGTGTTAGCCAGGTTAGGACTTTATTACAGTTTCAGTCACTTTTCAAACACAAGCATAACCAAGTGACGTGACCATCTGAAGATCCATCTGAGACATTTCATCCTCCTCATTGCATGTGTTGACAACTTGTTTATGACAAGTTAATTTGCTCTTTAGCTCTGCGTGTCATGAGACGGACGACAGCTCGACTAAATAATACAGAATAATATGTCACTTCTCACAACATCTCGTCTGTGATTGCTACAGTGTAATCCGACTCATTTGCTCAACTGTCAAATGTCGCACACACTGGATGGAAAAATATTTTGCTGTAGATTAATGACAGAAATTGGAAGGAAAATATATTTTTTTTTAATGTGGAAATAAGGTGCTATGTGTAAAATCAGAGTATTGTATTATCAATCTTTGGACTACTTTCATGTTAACACTATTATGTGTAAATTAGGGGTGACTCTTTTTAACACGATTTTTTAACGCAATTAATCGTATTCCCCCTCAAGCCGGAACTCCCGAGCCGGAACCTTTCTATTTGTGTTGTTTCTGGTATGCCCGTATATCTGACGCACATCCGCCCACAACAGCGATGGACAGAGACGCTTCACTCGGCCCGTTGGGGACTCAGTTCTGTTTTAAAAAAACATCCTGATGGGACGATGGACAGCTGTACTGCTGTGTGCAGGTTATACAAAGTAGAGTTCCTCTTCCACCGTAGTTACTCAACTCTAAAATACCATCTCAATGCAAAACATGTTGGAGCAAACACAGAGACGTCCTCGATGCTAATGTTAGCGTTAGCCTCAAACACAGAGACGTCCTCGATGCTAATGTTAGCGTTAGCGTCAAACACAGAGACGTCCTCGATGCTAATGTTAACGTTCAGCCTCACACAAACGCTCCAGCCCACTCTGAGCCACAATAACCCTAACCCTTGTCAGTATTAGAAATGGCACTTTGAATTCTGTTTATAGCAGTTGTTAAACACTTTAAGGTGCTGTTACTTTTATATAAATGTGTCATTATTACTGTTTAATGTACACAAGTTACATGAGTGATCAGAGTTCCTAAAACACTTGAAAGCTAAATAGCTACAAATACACTTTGCCTCTGTTACTTGAATAACTACACAGATTAACAACAATAAATACATTTGTTGTTCAACTCATGTTTTTATCTAATTATAGAATAATTTAGGTGCAATTTTTTTTTTTTTTTGATTAAAATGCGATTAATTGTGATTGATTAATTGCAGACCTTTAACTAGCTCGATTAAACATTTTAATCGAGTCCCAATTACAAAAATCTGTGCTACGCTTCTTGTAGCTTCTTCTTAGAAACGTGTTTATCACTAATTATGAATTTAAAAACCCTCATGGCAAACACACAGGAGCAGATCATGTGACGCGCCTGGGCATTGTTTGTTTGAACTGTGGCATTTATTCCATTTTAGGAGGAAAGACATCTGAAATGTAATGTTTGAGTACTGTGATGTGTTCTTTTGATGTTAGGGAACTGTAAATAAAAGTGCGTCAGAACACAGTCACTTAAAATGATCCAAATACTGTTAATACTTATTTAAAATGTCATTTCTAACTTTTATTTATTGGCAGCATTTACATTTTTCACAGGGACAAGTTTGTTTCTCAACTTGCGGGGTCACTTGCACAGAAATGCTATAGACAACTCGCCTGCAAGTTCATGAAATTTAATGCATTATATATATATTTTTTTCCCCCAAACAAACTTACCATAAATCAGGTATAGTGCCTTTAGAGTCCATACACCTTCACCAGAATCACCATTACAATTTCAGTACTCTTTAAGCACTTTATAAGCATCAAGTGTGAGTGAAAAAGTCATAATTTGGCTCCCTCTACGAGCTTCCATTGTGTGCCAGTTTTTAAATCGGAAAACCTGATCACCCCAGTCAGAGCGCTACAGCAGGCCGCTCACTTCCCTCACTTCGGTTTCCAAGTCTGCCCCGGGACGGACGGGCTTCCAATCTGTGCCCAAAAGCCACATCGACTCACCACAGTCACACTGACAACCCACCGCCACGGTTCAGACGGCCGCGTTTTTGCCACAGACCTCGCTATAACGACACCAGAACCAGGCCAGCCTCGCACCGTATGGCTCACAGTGATTAGATATGAATAGGTGGGAGCTTCGGGAAGTCAGCCTCCTCATTACCGCGTTGCCCGTCAGCTACATCAAAGTCTCCTCCAGGTTGTAGCGTTGCAGGTTTAGCGCTTCCATAGCTTCCCTTCCCTTTCCCATAACATCCAGCTTCCTCGACACTGCGGCGTAATGAATCGAGTTCCTTTATTTATTTTTTTTCCTTTCTTGCTCCTCTTTGAATTTAAATCGTTGTCGAAAGGTAGCAGCCTGCAGCGCTTATCAAAGAGGACGGAGGCGCAATTCCTCATAGGCACGAGGCGTTCCCTGAAGTTGAAAAGAGCGCAGGCAGCTAATTTCCACAACTTACACACGCTATAAACATCCACCGCTCATCGTGAATGCATTAGTCACAGAACCCAAACCAATATAGGCTACTGTGGGTCAATGTAATTCTGTTGTTGTTTTTTTCCTGGAGACACAACAACACACATAACAAACAATATTTTTAACTAGAGCATGGCGCTATGGTAAGAACACTGTACAGAAGATGCTCAAAGAACCAAATGAGTCACATAGATACAGACGGCATCTCTGGAATCGCCCATATATGGTCATTTTTCATTTTTGAAAACAGCTAAGGGGGAAAACAATTTTGAAAAAATCTACACTTTGTCTAATTATCAAAAACTACTGTAACAAATGCTGAATTATGAATATAGTTTCTACTAAATAAAGAAACAAAGACATGGGGAGGAGCAAAGTGGTTCAACAGCCCATAAATACATGAATAACGGAGAATGCTAACATCATGCTACATGTTAGCATCGGGCTAATGCTAACAGTTAGCTAGCGCTTGCTACAACTGCCGTTTTTTCACTTCTACTGAACAATCTGCTGTGAGAAAATATCCATATGGGCCCGATTTACATTTGACTTTATTTATGATAAATAAGTTCATATTCCACCAAAAAATTGCTAAAAAGAGGGAAAATTGTGTTTCTCTAAAGATTCTATTTTCCCCCTCGGCGAAGCCACACCCCCTTCAATGACAAGATGTCGTCTGTATCTATGGAACATTATACATTATTAGCTACAGGCAAGGAACAGTGCAAAAATAAAGCTTTTAAAAGGTGACATGAAGTATTTACACCTATTATTTTGTGACTATCCGCTAAGTTAAGTCAGGTTGAGTTTGAAAAGAGATGAGTATCTTTTGTTCAGATTGTTGAAACATTATGGAGAATTCTGTTTCATTTTTGGTTGGTAGTGCAGTGGAGTAAACAGCAGGCTGGGAACTGTCCGCGGTGCTGAAGTAACTGCTGAGTGGAGGGACTTTATTTCATGCGCAAAATTGTACTAATGTAGCCCTTTTCATTTACCCCAAATATTAAACTCCCTCAGCCGGACCAAAACAAGGTGCATTAGGATCCAAGGGGGTACTTTAGCACTTAGCGATGGGCACTGATTTTGAAGATGTTTCTCAGTAAAAGGTTTGAATTTGAGAATATTGCAGCTTTATTTTGAACTCAGCACTCACGCTAAATAAACAAATAAATTGTACAACAAAATAATAGTGTTCAGGTTTTAGTCCTGAGCTGCTGCGACTGAGCGTCACCACCACTGTGGGTCAACCTGACCAGCATGTTTTTGGAGGTCGAGGAAACCGCTGCACCCGAAGGAAACCTGGCTAGCTGCCCTCTGTCTCCTCTGAAACGGGGCACCGCCTCCTGGGTTTGCCCTGTTTCAGAGCGTGGTGTCCTGCACTGGACAGCTCCACCTCCTCCTTCCTCTTCCTCCTGCGCAGCTCCCTCCGCTCCACAACAATCTTTCACCATCTTCTGGCAAGAGCTTAGCAGTTAATCTGTTTTATACCATGGTCTGGGTGAATACTCGACTCTGATTGGCTGGTGCATTATTTTGGTATAACCGCACACGTAGTCCGGTAGTTAAATCACTGGGATATCACCCCGCTGTGGCATCGCCATAGCAACGCATGACACAGCTGAATCAGATAAACGCGTAATTAGTGACTGACAGGAACGAGTGAGATGGATTTTGTGTTAATTTCAACGTTTTTGGCCAAAACAAAATGTTTGATAAATGGGAAGTAGAGGAGAGTGAGCAGCTAGGTTAGCTACTGTTAATAAAATACAAGCTTTCCATTTCTATTGAAAACGGTTAAGGCTCTATTCATGATTTTCAGGCGTACATAAAATGATCCATGAGCATTTAAGCATATTTGTCTGGATTAGTAAAGTCAAACATAAAAGTTTCAGTTGGGGGGGCCCAGGTGTGAGCGACTCCACCGCAGCTGTTTCCATAAACAGTTGAGCTGGTTGAGCTAGCTAGCTAGCTTCAGGTTAAACAGCGTAAAAGTGAAATAACTCCTGCCCACGAGTGCCGCATATAAGTGATAATTAGCCTATTGATTGTGGACGTCTGTCCTTTATTCGTCATCACTTGTAAATGTTCCCTCGAAGGCGCTCTGTCAGGAATACGTCAGACAGAAGCTGGTCACTTCCCTGGAGCAGGGCCTCAGGGTCTTGCTGAGCTTGGTGCGTAAAAGCCGTGGTGCGCTAATGCCTACAGCCATGTGTGGGGCGGCCAACATTGTGCACCGCAGGCCCAGTTTATTTATTGATTGTTTTTCCACAAAAACGAACGGCCCATTTTAATTTTACACCAGTTTCATTTGTAAACGCGCTGATCCGTACGAGCCCGAAAATAAGTTCTTTCTAGTCCGCACCACTGTCCGCAAACAGTGTCTGTGGCCCGTGGAACACTCGCTCACCAGTCTCTCCCCAGCCGCTCACCAGCCGCTCACCAGCCGCTCACCATTTGCTTTCTTCCTTGCACCGCTCGCATTTGAACACTATTGTGACAGTGACTGCGATTTCTTCAAAGTCGACTTTGCGATCGTTGCGGCTGATGGCAACTTCCAATTTTGGCGCAGAACAAATGGGGGACAAACTCGCTGCGGTCAATGCGCCAATTGTGACAGGCCATTTAATTTAGTCTCTCTAAGTCTGCTTCTGACACTATTCCTTTGATCTTAGCCATGTTTTTCAGATGGTAAAAAGCTGCTGATGTTATTGCTTTGATGTGGCTGTTTAAGTTCAGGTCTGAGTCCACGATCACTCCTAGATTTCTAACCTGATTTTTTGGTTTTAGAGAGAGAGACTCAAGGTGACTGATAACACTTTGTCTTTGTGCCTGTGGGCCAAAAACAATGATCTCAGTAACAGTGCAAGTTTTGGGACAACGGATGTAAATTAGCCCAAGGCCCAAGGTGTACACGAACATGCACTGTCCCGACCAAACAAACAAGCAGTAACAGTAGGATCTTCCGGATTAGGAGGAGTATAAATTAACGAGACAAAAGAGGGTTGGGAGTCACTGTTCTCGTGTTTTGATGAAAGCATAAGCCATCGGACCCTTCTCACCTTCGGTCATGAGAGTCTTTGCACAGTGTTGAGAGGCAAACGTGGAAACGGCACAGAAAAACTGAATTGGAAACAGCCAGTGCCAAAACATGTACGACCAGTTCATCCTTTGCAAACCATCATGTATCTCACCAGTTTACATCCATTATTCAGTGGTAGATAGGCCTTGTATCTGCTGCTTACTCGGAAAGCCACAGAAAAAGTCAGTGTGAATAAATGAACTGCACTGTTATGGTCCCGATGATAACACTCTCTCTCTCTCTTCCCCCACTGCCTCCCTCTCTCGCCCCCCCTCCTGGCTGTAAATTGGCCATGCTGCTCTAATATCAACACACTCGAAGGCGTCACCACACCTCCTTAGGACGCGGTTTAATGACTACTTCTGCCAACGATGAGCCGCACAGATTGCCAAGCGATTAGGTCGTGCTGCGTGTGTGCGGCGCAAACAGACACTTTGTGAATGTAAACATGAAAAACGCCGATACAAGTCTGGGTTAAAAGATGCCGCTTCATCATGACTTGGGTTTCCATGAAATCATATTTAGCTGTTTATTCCCCCCATTAGTTTACAATACACCTAAAATTGCTCCCTCGGATTGAAATACTCTGAGAGAGGAACAGCGCGTGGCTCAGTAATTTGCTTTACAAAATGTAATTTGATGCATAAAGAAGAGTCTATAACGCGTATTTTTTAATAAAGTTGGTAAAGGTTAAAACTGTTATTTTTAGGGTATGATTAGAAACCTTTAGAATGTTTCAGACTGATTTTTTAAAACTTTTTTTTTTTATGTAAATGCAACGTCTGGCTGAACAGAACAAACCCTTTTCAAATGCAAGGTCCATTCATAACCCGGGACTTCATGTCTCACACTCGTGCAGAAGAAGAAGCAGGATATTATCCAACACTCGCATACTCTCTCCTTGCATTTCTCTTTTCACAGAACAAGACAAAAAAAAACAAGAAAATGAACATTCCCAGAGTGGAGACAAGAACATGCTTTGAATACAGATCGGCTTGTAAAAGGCACGTCTCAGTTCATATAAATTTAAATTGTTTTCCTCTGAATGAGAAATCACTTCCATCTCTGTTCGGTCCCGTTTCTCATGATTAAGACGTCACGACATTTCCCGACCAGAGTAAAAGAATAAACATTGCTTAAATCAGAGTTGGTTTTTCCTCAGTATATGTATATGGGGCGATGATTAATAAGTGACAGGATTGGTATACTGTTTCGACTACTTTGCTTCATTTACGAAAGTTTGCCTGATCCTCCTCAAGACCATCAAAAACACTCTCTTTCAGTTTCTCCGAGTAGTAGTAGAAAGGCTGCCATGATAAGTACTATATCGACTTATGGTTCAGTAAACTACGACTAAACAATACATTGCTGGGCTCAATATTTAGCGTCAGTACATTTATATTTAATACCCTAAGTAGTTTGCTTTATTTATTTATTTTAGTTTTAGGGCCAGACCTTGTTTCTGGCGTAAGGACAGCACAAGCTCCAAACACGATGGTTATCTTCCATGTGAGAGGGCGTCGCTTATGGAAAGACAGAGGACTGAGGCGTGGTTTATTACAAGGGATGGTAGCCTCACATTCATTTCCTCGTTTACATCGTGTTCTTCCTTAAGCATTATAGGCTCTCACAGGTCAAACTAAAAACTTTATTAACCCCATCGTGAGCTTAACAATGTTCGTGTCTCGAGAGAAAGAGATGTCGCCTATAGTCATCATACATTTGCTCTTCACAACATTTTAGTTCAGACTCTACAAAGCATAATTACACAAAATTAAACAATGTGGATTTTATAAGCGGATAAAAGGGGGAACTATATTGTAAGGCGTAATAATACCAGGAGTAATTTGGCATCCGCACAGTAAAGAGCAGATTACTGCGCGGTAAAGTGAAGATTACTGCGCGGATTTCGGAACTTTGTAGTGTATCACTTCACATAACCATATTTAAATAGGGAAATCGTGGAAGAGCTTGGTAGCTTCTATCTTGACCAGTTTTGGAGCTGTAGAGGAGAGGGGGAGAGGCTAAATGCTAACGCCGTCTGCACTGTGTTTACGTGACTGAAGGCACGGGTGAAGACCAGACAGGTCCTAAAGAACTCGTCAAAGCTAAGGTAAGAACATATCTCAGTATGTGAAAATGGTGGCTTGTTCCTTTAAGTAAAAAAGCTTACCCCATATTCAACGCATTTCAGAGTGAGGACTAAATCAAAACATTGTTGTCCATCATTTAGTTGAAAAGAGTCCGCACAAAGGCCTCCCCATAACAGTGGAAATGTACATGACTGAAACACGTGTACGATGGGGGTAATCAATGTAATCGCTGCATCTCGTATTTATGCTGTTTCACATTACATGATCAGTTACAGAGTTTTCCAAACACTGTCCAATGCTCTGTATTGTAGAAACACCCAGCCCAGTGCATGTGCCTGTTTACAAACAAGTAATGAGAGAATAAGAAGTTCATATTTCATAGTTCCATACCAAGGCACATTACATTTGTTCCCATTGCTAATATCAACAAGACAAATAGTAAAAATTGAGCCTACATATTGCACACCCCCGAACCTTCGCTTCGCTATTATGATTCCGTGGTCATTTTCCTTTCTTGTGCAGCTTGAACCACGGGGCTGCGCTGAAATGGTCTCGTGTGGACTTGTTCCTTCTAATGTGATTGTAACCCACTGGTTTTGCTCCGAGTTAAGTATGACAGAAAGCTTTCACCTCGGGCATCACGCATGTTCCTCTGTGGGCTGCGAGGAATTGATTTGCCTGCGTGTGTGGGAGTTTTAAATGCGTTTTAACTACGTGAAAGCGCTGTAACGGCGGCCGCGCAGGCTGTTAGCAAAGTGTAAACAACGAGTACAAGGGGAAGGAGGTTATGAGCAGGTTTACAAGAATAGAAAGGATGCTGGATATAGTGTCGAGTGAGATCCAGGCTCATCTTTAGAAAATCAATAGGTTATGGAAATGTGCATCGAAGAACAGCTTGTTGTATAATGTAAGAGTAGACAAATAGGTCAGACCTGCCAAGGCATTACAGCAACAGTTTTATCCGTCAACATTAAGGCAGGAAAAAGAAAACTTTATGGCAAGGCAAATTTATTTGTAGAGCACAATTCATGCACAAGGCAATTCAAAGTGCTTCACAGTTGCATAAATATAAGAAAACAAATACAATCAATAAAAACATCAACATAGAATTAATCAATTACAGTAAGAGGCAAGAGTGCAGATAAAATACTTTCAGTTATATGCATTTTTAAGTCTTGTTTTGACTCGCTCTGTCTTGAGCACTATTTTTAAGTCTTGTTTGGACTCGCTCTGTCTTGAGCACTATTTCACTCTGTCTTGAGCACTATTTTTAAGTCTTGTTTTGACTCGCGCTGTCTTGAGCACTATTTCACTCTGTCTTGAGCACTATTTCACTCTGTCTTGAGCACTATTTCACTCTGTCTTGAGCACTATTTCACTCTGTCTTGAGCACTATTTCACTCTGTCTTGAGCACTATTTCACTCTGTCTTGAGCAACATTTTAAGGTCTTGTTTTGACTCGCTCTGTCTTGAGCACTATTTCACTCTGTCTTGAGCACTATTTCACTCTGTCTTGAGCACTATTTCACTCTGTCTTGAGCACTATTTCACTCTGTCTTGAGCACTATTTCACTCTGTCTTGAGCACTAATTCGCTCTGTCTTGAGCAATATTTTAAGGTCTTGTTTGGACTCGCTCTGTCTTGAGCACTATTTCACTCTGTCTTGAGCACTATTTTTAAGTCTTGTTTTGACTCACGCTGTCTTGAGCACTATTTCTCTCTGTCTTGAGCACTATTTCTCTCTGTCTTGAGCACTATTTCACTCTGTCTTGAGCACTATTTCACTCTGTCTTGAGCACTATTTTTTTCTTGCTCGTTCACACAAAGTTACCTAGCCAATGTTTTGCCAGGTGTTTTCTAAAAGCACTCGTCTGGATTGGATTGTCGTTAAATGAGCTTCTTCAGCTTTGAGTTTCCTCTGGTGGAAACATCACAGACACAGTGAGGACATGTAAACCACACAGAAGCTCTCAGTGAATGTGTGTGTGACTCTTGTGGGATGTTCTGTGGATGAGCAGGGGACTCAAAGTGTGATAACGTTCCCCTAGCCGTAGTAGTACAATGTAGCAATGTAGTAGTAGTAAGCCAGAGTAGTCTTAGTAACGGCATGTAGAAGTACTAACGCCGCTTTCCTAATTGACGAACCTGTGCACGTCGCAGACAAACTTTCACAGCCCTTCAAAGAGCGCCGCGTAATCCTGTTAGCAGATGAACAGATATAACATAATCTTGTTTTTAACGGCGATAAGTGCAGCGGGCTCCTGTAAGTCTCAGTCCTGGAAATAAATCATGGGTATCTCAATAATCCAGTTATAAACTCGGAGAGCATGTCAAACAGAACAAGACGAGCAGCCGGGCGCACAGACGTCCCCAGATACAGTTTGCTTGTTTCATTGTGCTCTCTGCAAACCAATTTGGAAAGAAGAACCCCTATTCTAGATTGTTTGCCAAATTCTCCATGATAATTTGATATTATGTACTCATTAAAGTGCTACATTTCCTGTGTGCACTATTAAAAAGGAGTTCTTTGCTGTTGAAAAGGGGAATAATCAAATAAACAAGGCGTGACTGTTTCGCAATGACCATGTACAGTAATATTACTTTGCATTCTGTAGTACTTTTGCGACCACCACAAAGACGACATGTTGTATTTCTGTATCCCAAGGCAGATGCCCTTGCAGACAATAGGGTAGCCATCTGACCCTCTTTTGGTTGCACTGCACAGCATATACCTTTGTCTCCCCGTCCCACCTATTTAGATAATGGTGGGACGAGGAGACCTAACCTTTTTCAGCAAGGTTAGGTCTAGAGAATGAGAGATTATCCACCAGTGTTTTTCGAGTTTTTTGAGTCAGTAAAGGAAATAAATCTGCATTTATTTATCTTTTATACCATATATTCACAAAAGATACAAAAAGCACATTCAACTGCATGTGTACAAAATGTGACTCCATTCCTCCATTTCCATTTAATCTGATGATTACAAATGTTATGAAATGACAAGTGCATAGATATTTTGAGGCATTAAAGTGGACATGTCATCCACATGTCATCCATTATTTTGGTGCCTCAGCTTTGATGCTTTGGGATTTATAATTTGAAAATATGTCTCTGCAAGAATTAAATAGTAGCAATGAAATGCAGGAGCTGGTGACGATCTTGTCTGGGGCTCCTCCTGCTGGCAGCTATAGGAAAAAATTTCATAAAAAGTAACTTCCAGGTTGGATACGGCGTGTGAGCAGCTCCAGCAGTGCAGGAAAAACACACGTCGAGCACAGAACGGCTCAAAATCGATTATGTTGGATTAAGGGCTTTGAAAATGTGTGTGAGTTTTGGGGTTTAAACAATGACAGTGTAATCAGGAAGTACAGAACGAGGCACTGACACCGTACTCCAGTCACTAGGGGGCCGCTTAAGTAAAAATAAAAGGAAAGAATTCCACATGTGTCCAGCAGAGGGCACTGACATAATGAGAGGATCCAGGGTCAGGATACAAGCACAGTGGTTACAGTCCGGTCAGGCTCATTATTACTTATTATTGAAAAAAGTATCTTCCCAATCACAACATATTATTATTTAGGAACTTTTGTTTATGGACCCCGGCAATACACTCCCCATGTATGTTTTGGCCCCCAGGGAAATCTACTTGAAGAAGCTAAATAATACCAGTATCAGATATTCAAAATACACAATTAGGGTTAGGGTTGGGGTTAGGGTTCGTGTAATGTAATGTAATGTAATGTAGTGTAACGTACAATAGGATAAAGTTGCAGAATAAGTTATTGTTGGTGTGGCCCTCCTCAATTCAGACTTCTTATGTGGCCCCTTATGAAAATGAATTGCCCACCCCTGCTGAAGAAGAAGAAACAGCTACATTTAACAGCTTTGCGAGCTTTCCAAGGATGAACTCAAAACTGTGTGAATGTTGTGAAATACTGCTCCAGCGAGGGAACAACATTAAAACATGGTTTAAACCTCAAGAAAGTCCATTTTGCATGATATGTCAACTTTAAAGACATTCATCTTGCATAAAATGTAGAATATTGTGTCCTAACCTTCCGGATTCAAACATTTTGTGGTCGATTTCCATCAGTATGTGTGATTTTGGGGCCAATATAGCAAAGTAAACGCTTCACTGCTCTTCATGTGATCTAAGTTTTCATTTCTCACGTCTGTCCCTCCTTGTCCCACCGCATCACATGACGTGGTCACCTCACCCGACAACAACCCTCTCCACGTAACATGACAAGGACGCCAAACATGCGCTTGAATTTCCTCTACAAGCCATCCAGAACAATCTGGGGAAAATAATATAGCCACACTTTTCCAACACAGGCAGAGCAGTTGCCGGCACCACTGTGTGCCACATGTTGAGTTTGTTTACAGATTTTGGGGAGGAACAGATGGAGCAGATTCAGGCTGTTTCTGGCACCACCTTGTTAGCCCTCCAGCTTCAAGTGCACCAGCAATATGTTCTCGATCGCGACTGTCAACCCCGCCGAGGTGTTCCCCGGCAAACTAATAATTCGGGACGTGCCGCGGCTGTAGGGATGCGGTTACAGACGAGCAGCGGGCGGTAGAAATATGGCAGCGGGTCGTCTTTGCATAATTTATCAGTCACAAAATCAGTGGGTAGAGAGGAACCCGGGGTTTAATCTGAGAGGAGGAAAAAAAACGCAGCAGCAGTAATGTTTTTGAAGACGCCGGCGATCCTCTCTGACTAAATCAAAGCCAAAGCAGAGGTGTCATGCTGCTAAGTGCACACTCGTGGCAAGAAAGGGGCGGTTAGACTTGCAATTTGTGTCACTGAGACAGGAGAAGGCATAAATATGCTTCATTTATGCTCAAAGATGGAGCCGGTACAATGTGAGTCACTAAACAATACAGTTCACCACACATCTACATGCACCGGAGAGACATGGCATCTCTGTGGAGCTGCACCAGGCTGGCTTTTCTCTGTATAGTACATGTAGTAACTTAAGTGACAAGGCTTTGGTTTACACAGTGGAAATTAATTCTCAATTAGAAATACATTGTGCTTTACGTAAGTCTTTTATTCGTTCACTTCTCAGTCTCTCATGTTGGTTGTAAAATGTAATTGGTCTGATATTGTTTTTAAAAGCATGGATAACTTTTTGTTTATTACTATAGTACTACATACTTGCAAAGGGGCGGAAAATTCCTGATACATTTTCCAGAAATTGTTCAGACAGTTTCAGCTCGTAATTTGGGCAATTTTCAAACATTAAAAACCATACCCCAGACCCGTACATGAAGTGAAATGCTCCATATCGTCAGGTCAAAACATAACACAACTTTCCTCAACTTATATTCTGCCTTCTACTCTTTTTAATCAGACAAACGGCAAAGTCTTATATAAGGGTTTTGTCCATTCATTCATCCATCCATCCATCCATCCATCCATCCATCCATCCATCCATCCATCCATCGCGGGGGCAGCAGTTTCAGCAGAGATGCCCAGACTTCCCGATCCAGGCACACCTCCTCCAGCTGTTCTGGGGGGACCCCGAGGCGACACCAGGCCAGCTCAGAGACATAGTCCCACCAGCATGTCCTGGGCCTTCCACGAGGCCTCTTCCCACTAGGACATGCCAGACAAAGGGCAAAGTTTTATATAAGGATTTTGTTTGTGGTTAAATTCACCTGTTATTCACTCAGATCATGACAGACACTGATCATTACTGTACGTAGAGTGGGCGTGGCCTGTGTCTAACACAGACCTAAAATATAGACTTTTAAAACAAAGTAATTTTGCAACACGGCTCAGTAGTGCAGTGGTTGGCACTTGTGCTTTACAGCTGGAAGGTCCCGGGTTCGAGTCCCGGACGGGGCCTTTCTGTGTGCAGTTTGCATGTTCTCTCTGTGTCTTTCCTCGGGGTACTCTGGTTTCCCATAACAAACATTTGCAATAGGGATGAATGATGTGCGTGAATGAATGGTGTTTGTCAGATGTGGTGCAGTCGCCCTTCTGTCAGTCTGTCCCAGGGGAAACTAAAGCTATATAACCATAATTCATATGTGGCTTATCACTGTGTGTGGTGTGAATAAGGAACTAAATCTCTGTCACTATATGAAGAGCTTTGGGTGACTTGTGTCGTGTCACCTGCTCAATACAAATACATTTCCATTCCATACCACATCCATCCACCCATTTTCTTCCACTCTTCCGTTTCCGGGTCGTGCACCAGCCCCTTATGGCTCCTCCTGCAGGTCCACAGAAGGACGGCCTCATGGTTCTAACCAGGCCTGTTGGTCTCTCATAAGGGGCTTCTGAACCGCTCTTTGTCTGTCCCTCCCAGGGGCACGAAGCCCCCGACAATGGAGCTCCCAGGATCATTTAGGTGCTCAAACCCCTCCACCACGTTAAGGTGGCGGTTCCAGGAGGGGTTCCATGCCTCACTTTATGAATGTATGTAAGATGGATACAAACATGGAGTAAGTGTGTTCCATTTCCAAAAGCTTGTCACCTAAAACAGGGTCCTCTTCAAACTCTGGTGCTCAGGCAAGATGATTTCTTTGAGACTTTTCATCTCTGCTCTGACACTGTATATATTTGAGTGTATACAGTTTTTATGCTTCAGTTGAAATCAGTCTGTAAAGAAGAAACCTTCAGTTGTTCCCTGTTCAATTCCATGTTCATCCCCTTCAACGTTGAAACTTCCCGGAATTTTGTACTTACACATTTCAATTTCATTTACCAAGCGTCTTTGCGAGAGTTGACCCATGTTTTGCGGCCCCTGTTTCATTGCGCTGGAGAATTTTGTTTGCAGGAAAAACGCATTACGAAGTTATCTCCGTGAAGCCAAAGTCCTGATTGCCGTATAATAATAACTCTGCCACGTTATTTGCTTCTACGCGCGACAGCTACAATGATAAGACATAGGCGACAGCAAATAGCCTCTGGACTTGTCTCCGCAAAAGCAATTTAAAATGCTAGTTTACTGTCCACATTTTGCCGAATCACAAGCATTTGCATCGGCAGCCGTGGTAATTGGGACGTATAACAAAGGATGCCCACAGTTACAGACGAGAACCCCCGAGTTTACCGACTCCGTGCCTGGGCCCCCCTGAAAATTAGCTTGATGAAAGTGCCACCGAGCGACTTATTTAAACCGCTGGGCTCGATAAGTGCGCCCCGGCCTGGTCTCGCCGAGTGCTAAAAGCAGCCCGGCGCACCACTGGTCCTCATGCTGTAATAGCTGCAGGGCGAGAGCGAGCAGGAGCGATTACATCAGGTGAGTGGAATAGAAATAGGTGCAGAGCGGGAGCGTATAGAAACTCCACTGGCCAGGCTGATAAGGCATTATGAGCGCAGACAAACTAGGCCAACATAAGGATTGCTGTTTATTGGAATAATATTATGGGATGATAGAGGCTCAGACAGTTATAAGTGGGTCGTCTTGTCAACAGGAGGTCGGCGGTTCGAGTCCGTCGTTGTTAGACACTTCAGGCCAATTCAGTTTGATTCGGACAGTGCATTTTATATGGACATTCCACAACCAATACTGTAATTGTAAGATCCAAAACAGCAGACCAGAAACAATAAATCATCAACCTCTTAACTCCCACCTAAACCAAAACACATTTTCTCCAGTTTGGCATAAAAGCTTCTTGAAAAAAGTGTCAAAACAGCTACAAAATCGATATGAAAACACAGCAAAAAAACGACAAAACACACACAAAGGGACAGAAACAAGTCACAAAAAAAAGGGGGCAAAGAAGAGGACGAAAAAACAACAAAAAAGTGGCAACAACGTGAGGAAAAAGATCGGTTTAGATCAGTTCTGCGGGTCTTTGCTTTCAAATGAGGACACTGGAGAAAATGTGCTATAGTGCATTTTATATGGACAAGAACATTCCACAACCAATACTGTAATTATAAGATCCAAAACAGCAGACCAGAAACAATAAATCATTAACCTCTTAACTCCCACCTAAACCAAACACATTTTCTCCAGTTTGGCATTACCCGAAACAAAAAGCTTCTTGAAAAAAGTGTCAAAACAGCGACAAAATCGATACGAAAACACAGCAAAAAAACGACAAAACACACAAGAAGAAAGGGACGGAAACAAGTCACAAAAGAGGAGCAGAGAAGAGGATGAAAAAGCAACAAAAAAGCAACAAAAAAGTGGCAACAACGTGAGGAAAAAGATCAGTTTAGATCAGTTCTGCGGGTCTTAGCTTTCAAATGAGGACACTGGAGAAAATGTGCTCAGGGGTTAGAGGTTAAAAACAATAATACATTCAGACTATACAACGCTAAAATACTTTGAAGTGGGCATACAGTATCATGCATATGGGGCTTGAAAATAGACTTAGAAAAAGCATTTGAAATTGAATTTATGTCTCAGTAAGAATTAAATAGTAATATTGAAATATGGTGCTAGACTTTAACTGGGGCTCCTCCTACTGGCAGCTGTAGGAATAACTTAATTGTTATTAAGTTATTCTTAATAACAATTAAGAATAACTTAATTGTTATTAACAGCTGTAGGAATGTTAATAACAGCTGTAGGAATAACTTACAGCTGTAAGTTATTCCTACAGCTGTAGGAAAACTGTAAATCAGCTTCGATTTACAGTTTGACAAACAGCTTCAGCGCGGCTTGATCATCGAGTGTAAAACAGCTCAAAACCGATACAATGGAGGATTTTGGGCTTTAAAGATGTGGAGTTTCGGGTTTTAACAATGATGTAAGTGTATCCAGGAAGATCAGAACGAAGCACTGACACCGTAGAAGAAGAGACGGTTCGATTATACAGGATTAACCAGAGGATGCGTGAATGTAGTGTAATACTACTCCAGGTCTGTTTTAGACAAAAGAACCTTATAGCATGGTTTAAGGATCAAAAAACTTGATTTTGCCATTACCCATTTTTTCCAAGTTAGCTTTACCCAAATCTAAAAGCTTCTCGACTGGAGTTTACAGCCTATAGGCCAGTGTAACGCCTCATCTGAAAGCTAAAACCTACAGAACTGATTGTACATTTTTTGTTGCGTTTTGTCTCTTTTGTAGTTGTTGCCTTTTTATCGCTTTTTTTTCCTTGCTTTTTTGTCATGTTTTTGTCACTTGTTTGTTGCACTTGTGTTGATCTTTTGTGGCTTTTTTGTGCCATTTTTGTCACTTTTTTGTTGCTCTTCTGTCGGGTTTTCTTGCGGCTTTTCCGTCACTTTTTAGTCGTGTTTTTGTTACTTGTTTATTATTAGTATGTTATTGTTGCTTTTCTGGCACGTTTTTGTTGCTCTTCTGTTATTTTTTCATCCTTCTTTTCATGCCTATTTTTAGACTTTTTTTCAAGAAGCTTTTAGCTTTGGGTAGGGCCAAACTGGACAAAACAAGCTTGGTTCAGGTGGGGGTTAAGAGGTTAAGTAACTACAGGACAAAATAAGAACCTCACCTCAATAAATGAATCAAATCACAAAAAACTAGACCGCACAACTTACATAGTAACTACAGGAACTACAGGACAAAATAAGAACCTCACCTCAATAAATGAATCAAATCACAAAAAACTAGACCGCACAACTTACATAGTGTTAACAGCCAGAGAGTTTCTGAGGGAATCTGAAATGTCCAATGTTCATTTGCTCCAATAAGTCAACACTGCACTGTTGACTGCACTGTTGACTGCACTGTTGACTGCATTGTTGACTGCACTGTTGACTGCACTGTTCACTGCACTGTTGACTGCATTGTTGACTGCACTGTTCACTGCACTGTTGACTATAATAATATGATTTTATTCGGACCATAAACTAGCTCAATTTCAGACGTGCAGCTCAATACATTTACGTCTTAGTACAAACAATTTTGTTTTACCTTTTGCACATTTGAGATTAGGCTGTCCGAAAAGGAGTGGGGGGAAGTAAACACTTATTTAGTCCCACCCCTTTTAAGTACTCTCAGTCTCTTGTTCTATTTACTTTTTAGGCTTCCTAAAAACAATAATTTGAGCACTGTGATCTAAACCAAGTTGTCATATACAGTGTGAATACTACCTACCAATCAACATCAGGTTTACAACAACTGAACATGAAAAGTCAGAGATTTTCTTCCGATACTTAGAGAATACCCATTCTTTGTATTGATATTTAAACTGTCTGATATTTGGACATCGTTTAAGGTCTACGTGTAATTTATTCCATATTATAGGACCACAAACGGACACACAGAAACTTTTTCTGGCTGTCCGGGCATGGACTGCACTGTTCACTGTTTCTGTTTTGTGTCCGTGTAGTAACTGGTTTTCTCTTCACGTCTGCAGCCTTAAATGTAAATATATAAAGAAGGGGGTGGGCACAATTCATGGCGCCGCCCACTGAACTTCCAGAAAAAGGTGAATATTCAGGTGCGCTCAATAGTCACTTTCACTACAGATCAGATGATTACTTTTACCCATTCACTTTTACAGTTCCATCATATTAATCTCACTTTCACCAATAAATCTCCGGACCGCTCCCACCAAATGTGACACCTACAGTACGGACGGCAGCCCATCACACCCGTCGGCTCTCACCGCGGGTAATCGTCCGGGGGAGCGAACAGAGAAATTGTACAAGATAACACCTGATGAATCCAAGTGGGACTGAAATAGGCGCGGAGTGTAAGACGGAGGGGGGTTCTGCTCCGAGGGGGTAATGACCAGATCCAAGCGATAATCACATACAGCAGTGAGCCGCTCGACTGGGCAACGCATCAGCCCGTCGCAGAGCAGCCGGCGTGATCTCCAACCCCGCCGCTTGCTCACACCGGACCTGTCAGTCAGAGGCACCGAGGGGGGGGAGGAAGGAGCAGTGGTGCCTCGTCGTCCTGTTTCCATGGATGCATTGATCTCTAAGCAAAGACATGTGACGGACATTGATTTGTTAAAACTGCTTTACGCTTGGATCCATCACGGCACTCATAATTGCGCTGAGATTATGGCACTGCTCCCTTTTCTCCCTTTGGTTATATTGACTCACTACACTCATTATTCCAGTGTGTTTGAATATCTTGAAGGGAAAGTGTTTTAACATTGTGTAGGCCTGTGTCATGATAATTACCATATTGACTTATCGTTCAATAAATGACAGATATACATGTTGGGCTCAATATTCATCATCAGTTCTTTATTTGCATTTTGTCTCATGGAATACGTAATATTTTACCCATAGTATGTTGAGTTTCGCTGTATTTTATGTTCATTTTGGGAACCCTTTTCGAAGAAAGTTTTACTGCCATTTTTGAGCTTTAGAGTTACTGTCTATGGCATTATAAGGTCTTCAAAAATAATGATGCTTTTCTGCCTCAATATCTCAAACTTTAAATTGCCCCATTCTCATAGATTTAGTTATCAAAAGTTTGGATATGTTTGCGACCTCCTACATTTTGCCACATTTGAAAGATTGAAGTCTCCTCCGCATTTTCAAAGCCCTTACATTTTCGTCAGACTCATACTGAGTTCTCTGCTCGAAATGTGGGAATTATACCGCCGCTTATTTATTAAATGTGTTGTTATTTGAAATGGAAACTCCTTTTTTCCCTGTTTTATCATTGATCATTCCCCCTGCTGAAATTAGAGAGGACTCTATGAAACAAGTTGCTGAGAACTGTCCATTAGACATTGTCATCATAAAGCATCACAAAAGTGTTTAACTAAAGGGGCATGCCATCAAATACAAAACCAGCTGTCTTTATGTATGAAGTCGAGAGGAAAATATATTATGTTTGTTTAAAAACAGTAATAGTATACAATGGGAGGAAAAAGTATGTGAACCCTTTGTAATTTCTTAAAGTACATTTCTGCCTAAACTGAGGCAGTGGACAGTTTCAAGTACCAGGGTTTTCACCTCAACAATAAACTGGACTGGTCCCACAACACCAACGTCCCGTACAAGAAGGGCCAAAGTCGCCTCTGCTCAGGACTTTTTATGACTCTGTGGTCGCCTCTGCTCTCCACTACGCTGCCGTGTGCTGGGCCCCGGGCAGCACAGAGCGGGACAAGAACAGACTGAGCAAGCTGGTCAGGAGGGCCAGCTCCGTCCTGGGCTGCCCCCTGGACTCTGTGGTGGAGGTGAGGGACAGGAGGGTGTTAGCCAAGCTCACCTCCATCATGGACAACACCTCCCACCCACTGCACATGACTGTAGAGGTGCTGAGCAGCTCTTTCAGTGGAAGACCGAGGCACCCTCAGTGCAAGAGGGAGCGCTACCACAGGGCCTTCATCCCCACTGCTGTCAGACTGTACACGACTGTAAAGTAACATGTGCAATAACCCCTTTGCAGAAATACATGGAATCATCCCTGTATTTACACTTATCTGCGTCACAACCACTTGCACTCTGATGTAAACCTGCACTGTTAACACTGACTATACATTTCTTTGTTATAGTCTGTTTATTTATTATTTGCTGTTTATACTTTTTCCCCCCCACAAAGTCCTTGGCAGTCATTGTACATAAGACAACACTATTTACTATTTAATTGTTGTTATTCTCACATTTCCTGCCTATTTGCACACACTGAGAATTCTAAGAGCTGAATGTAACAAGTAATTTCTCCATTGTGAGATCAATAAAGGCTTATCTTATCTTGGTCATAAAATGCGGTCTGATCTGTATTACAATCACAAGAATGAGTGAACGGTGTGTCTGCTTAAACTAACACCACCCAAACAATTATGTGTTATCATATTTTTATTGGCCATAACATGTAAACATTCACAGAAACTTACTATACTATACCTTTTCCTCCCACTGTAAGAATGAACTCTTTAAAAAACGAAATGAAACCAAATATGCTTATTTTTCTGTTTGGTCTTTGATGGGTAGATGTTGTGCAGTAACTAGGTTATAGGAGTGATAAGCCACGGCTTCAGCCCACACCTTTAAGTTGCCCCTCCTTGTTTGCAATGAAGTTGAATGTTGCTGGAATAAACTATCATTAATTCATTCAAACATCAATGGAATATCTTTACAGGTCACTAAAATAAATGCTACATACTGTATGTCCTCTCCAAAGGAAAAGACTGTGCTTTTCCCACACATTTCCTCCATACACTCAGTGCTTTTGACTCCTCTCATTCTCAGCAGCAAAGGCATTGGCCTGACTGCTGCCAGCTGCTGACATCATTAGGTATCCATCACACATACTTTGAATCTCAGGCGTGTCACAAATACCAGCAGCACTTGTAATGCAGGGCGCGCTCCTGTAAGATCCAATATTTGTCAATGTCTGTGGATGTATCCCGGATTAGAAAAGAAAATCCCACAGGAACCGAGGCGGTGCTCTCCCTCCTATGGTGCCGTATTGTTGTCAGCTGATGAACCAAAGCTACCGGCTGAGTTGGCAGTGACACATTTGAGGTTCGGAGGCGATACGGTGTGACGTGCGCCAGCTGCTGGAGGAGCTTCGGCGCCGCTGTTCGCTCATTGACTTAAATAAATGATCGAGCCGCATTGGTCCGAGATTGTGCACCTGTTCGCTCAAGGTAATGCATGTGTGTAGTTTTTACAGAAAAGGACAGAAAAATGTGTTTATGGGTCAGGAACTTATTAGTTTGATCAACCACTGTTGTGTCTAAGGGAGAGACGTTTGCCAGTAGGAATATATCAATGTGAAGGTGCATGAGCGCAGTCGGTGAAGAGACTATAGTTGCCAAAGACGATGTACATAGTTTTGAAGATAATTGGTGTTTTATGCAGCACTCTCCTTTCTGATTAACTCCTCTCTCCTCCTCTCTCCTCTCTGGAGAGACACTAACGTTATGGGAAGAGGCAAATGCCTAAATAAATTCATTTCAAATCAATTTTCAAGGACAACAGGAGCGTCTAGTTTTGCAATAAAAAAAAAAAATAAACGCAAAAACAAGTTTCTGTTTTTGGCACTCAATGTGTCAAGTCTCATGCTCCTGTGACCACTCTTTCAAAAGCTGATTTTGCTTTGTCATTTTCAATATGCCATCTGGGAATAAAACATCCATTGAAGGAAAAACCTGGTAATTCAGGATGTTATAGTAATTCAGGTGTTCTCGTGAATGTTGATCTAGTGAGACCTCGGAAACTACGCAGGGTTGGACTTGGTTTGGATGGGTTGGATGCCGGAGCAAATGGGGAGTGAGTGAATGGTTGACAGTTTTCGGAGGTTCCATTTGTAGAATGAGAATCAGATTAATGTATTGCCATTGTCAGTGAACAGGTTCAGAAACTAAGAATTTTCTTCGGCGCAAACGTGCAACATGAAAATATAAAACACAACATTTGGTAGATAAATAGTGCTCCTACAGTTAAGTTAAGTTATACATTATTAATCTCTGTGGAGAAATTTGTTCTCTGCATTTGACCCATCCTCAATGTCACTGGGCGACCTGTAGGAGCAGTGAGCTGCCAGCGTGGGCCGGAGCTCTGGGACCCATCTCCATGATGTGGAGCCAGGCTGGTGGTCAGAAACACCTGGCTGGAGGATTTACCTATATAACTTAACTAAATTAACTTATAGGTAAGTTATACAAGGCATTTCGGATGGTTCAAATGCAGAGCCAAATTTATCTAATATTAATAAAGTGTAACTTAACTTAATAACTTAAAACTATACAGGCAATCATGAAAATAGATTCAGATAAAAAAAAAACTATAATAGCTTATGTGCAGATGTGTGCAGCCAGGCTTTGAATCGTGTCATGTGATAAAACTGATTCCCTTTCCCCAACACTGCATAATCTAAGCCTGACCAGAAATGCAGCAACCCCAGACGGCAACCTCTTGTGTTTGTCTTTTTTTTTCTTTCTTTTTTTACCAAGCATTATAATTGCAGCCTTTGAAATTTAAATTTTTATTCAACTGCAGCTAATCTCACAGCTCTACTCAAAAATACCAATGTTATCAGCTGCAATGATCTGAGTTTCCATTTTTCACACATCTCTAAACCAGATCACTGTCTCTTTCTCAATCTGTGCTTTGCCAGTTTGGCTGCATCTGGATACACACCAGTTGATGCGCAACTATCAGCACTATCTGACAGACGCCTTATGGCCGTAGCCATTGTGTGCCTGACGCCCGATCTCCCATAAATGTCTCTCCACCGAATGCACAAGGAAATCACTATCATTGAGACGAAAGGCCATCCAATCCCCCTTCTCTCATCATATCATTCTCCAGCATTTTCTCCGCCGCAGCAGAGCCAATCTGCGCATCACCTATATGAGACAGCTGTTCATTTCGCACATGGCTGTTTACAAAGCCAAGAGTACTTTACAAATCCTTATGGTACTTGAGGACTGAAAAGACGTGCTATGCAAGTCAAAGGAAATCTAGCGAAGCTGTGGAGGAAATTTGACCAGGGAAAAATATATATTATTATTGCATTTCTCCACCAGGGATTCAGGTGTCCTCAGGTTTACAGTGGCAAGAAAAAGTAAGTACACTGTTTGCAGGGAGAATCATGGTGTGGGGCTGTTTTGTTCCCTCAGGGCCTGGACAACGTGCTATCATCAATAGAAAAATGTATTCACTGGTTTATAAAGATATTTTGCAGAAAGACCTGAGACATTCACAACAGTGTGGAGTAAGTAAGTGAACCTGTTGTGAAAATCTGAACCATTAGTTGTTTATTCCTCTCATCATGTCACATATGCTTTATGGATATTTGACCATTATACAGTGACCTATATTCAGTGAGCATTACCTCATTTACTAGAGTTCAGGTGCATGTTTGTGTACGAGTTGGTGCGATAAGGCGGAGGATTTCTGTCCTCACTCACTCGTGCTCTCACATCCAGCTTATCTCTCACTCATGGTCATTGGCAGTTGTTTACTTGTCCATGGCACCTTATGTATCTCAACAATGTAAGAATCCTTTGACCATTACATCATTGGCACCTGCTTGGTCGAGGTCAGGACATCTTATCTAGAATTGGAGACGGGGTGTTTGTGTCCTCGCTTTGGCGACACTTGTCTTATACATTTCGTCAGGGTCTCTGAATGTCTTAGGTCAATCTGACCCATTACACCATTGGGAACTTCCATAATCCTATGATCATTGTGCTGTCTTTGTGTATAAATACTGTGAGCTGTGAACTGTTCTTCAGAGCATCTTGTATTAAATAGCTGGCTGACCCTTCTTTTGCAGCTGCTTTTCTGCAGATTAAACACAACGATCAGGATGGATCTTGGACCATTCCTCTTTACAAAACTGTTGCAGTTCAGCGAGATTCAGGGGTGTACTTACTTATTCCACGCTCTCCTGTTTACATGCTATGACCGATAGAAATCGGATCAAATGTAAATGTTTGGGTGGTATTGGTTTAAGCAGACAAGATCAGACCACATTTAGTGTGAGAAACTCCAAACGGTGTACTTACTTTTTCTCCCACTCTACATGAGCACCTATAGCGGGTATGCAAGTGACATCACAACGTTCTGAATTGAAGGGCAATAGGTGATTGTGTGGCATGCTATAGTAGTGCAGCACCAACGATAACTACAACTTTATTCTGCTCAACAATTGTAAATTTGCACATTTGAGAATTGCACTATATTACAGATATAAAATAGCCACTGGTAATCAGTAGAATTTTTATAATTTGTAAATGTACATATACACATATACATAGATGGCATCTTTGCAAATGCCCATATAGGGTCATGTTTAAAGCGGCCAAAGGGAGAAAATCGAAGAAGAGAAAAATTTGCTTTCTCCCAACAAATACAGATATTTTAATTATATTTTTCTACAGAAAAAAGGAGCAAAGCGGTTCAACAGCCCATAAATACTTAAAAAACGGACAATGCTAACCATAAAGCTAACCAGTTAGCTTTGAAGTGATGCTAACGAGCGCCGTGTTTCGCTTCTACTGAAAACTTTGCTGTGAAAAAACATTCATACAAACCCGATTTGGGCTTGACTTTATAGGTGTGTAATAAATATGTTAATAGTTTGTCAGAAAACGGCTCTAAAGAGTGAAAAATTGTGATCTTGATGAGAGGTTTTCTCCCCCCCTCGGCCAGGCCACGCCCCCTTTATGACACATTGCCGTCTGTATCTATGTGATATTGTGGTGTATGGGTCAAAGAAGAACATACACCTACAGGGCGCCTTGTATATGCACAGCGATAAATGCTCATGCCAAATTAATTAGTAAGGTCCGGCTAATGAAGTAAGAACAACAAAATAGAGTCGGACAAAGATATGAGCGGAGCACAGAGGCCATATGAGCAGCCCTGGAAGCCAAAACGTGTGTCAAAACATGTGCGCCCAGTGCTCCTTTTCCATTAGCTTCATCAGCCTCTTGGCAAACACATTCACAACTGCCGGTCCTTTACCTTTAAGTCGCTGCTTAGGGTCTTTGTAACGATGAAGGCAGGGAAACACGCTGTCCATCGTGGCCTGTGTGATGAGATGTCCCGCCTCTTTGATAATCCTTTAACAAAACACGATGCACGTGGTCCTTGCGCTTCTGATTTACGACATCCATCATTCTAGTGAAGCTCTACGCCGGAATCTGACCTGCTGGCTTTAGTTTGACCACACCTTTTATAGAGGTTAAACATGCACATACATGTACAGGCTAATCAGGAGCCTCAATGTGCCAAACAGAGTGTCAAAACATCAAACTTCATTACTCAACGTTGACACTCGTCAGGCTTCTGTTGTCAAGGCATGACATCATCTGCTTTCTCCATCCATCCATCCATCCATCCATCCATCCATCCATCCGTTTTCTTCCACTTTTCCGTTGCCGGGTCGTGGGGGCAGCTGTTGGAGCTGCCCAAATCACTTTGCACCAGCCTCTTATGGCTCCTCCTGCAGGTGGTGGGTCCACGGAAGGACGGCCTCATGGTTCTAAACCAGGCCTGCACTGCAAAAAGTAATTAACTAGATCAGTATAAACATCTCAATTTGAGCACAATACTCCAAATTTTAGCTGTTTTGACTAGTTAAGAGGTTCTTGGGCATTTGTCCTAGATTATTTCACTTGTTCTGAGATGTTTCTGACTCGTTTCGATACATTTCGTCCTTATTTCAGGTAATTTTCTTTGCCAATGGGGTAAGAAAATTGGTCTTATCTCATTGGCAATTTTACTTTCTTATTTCAAGCGAGATTTGCTGTCATGATTTGTCTTTTGTCCTCCTGTTTTTGTATGTTTTGTCTTTGTTCTTGTCCTGTGTTTTACTTTGACATGTGTTCTGTCCTTGTGATTTTGCTTTACTTCCCTCGTTACTCGCCTGCCCCGCCCTGATGTGTTTCACCTGTGCCCCGTTTCCTCTTGTATTTATACCCCTGGGTTTCCCTTGTCCTTTGTCGCGTCATTGTCTTCGTCAGCCCCGGTTTTTGGTTATGTCTGGATTTTGTTATTTTCGTTTTCATCCGTCATTAAACATCACCAGTTTTGTTGCAGTCCTGCATTTTGGGTTTTGATTTTCTTCACTCCACCTCAACCATGACATTTGCCTTAGAACTGGTCTGAAATGTCCTCAAACAAGCAAAGTAAACTTGGTGCGATCAGGAAAAGTGTCTAAATGAGTGAAAACCGCTCAAAACAAGATACATTTCCTCAATTCAAGTCATTTAAGCCTATGCTTGATATTCACTTTTTGCAGTGTGTTGGTCTCTCATAAGGGGCTTCTGAACCGCTCTCTGTCTGACCCTTCACTTATAGGACCACTTTGCCATGGGAGACCCTACCAGGGGCATGCAGCTCCCGACAACAGAGCTCCAGGATCATTCGGGGGCTCAAACCCCTCCGCCATGTTAAGGTGGCGGTTCCAGGAGGGGATCTGCTTCGTCTCTTTTCCAAGCAAGATGGCACCCCCAATATGCAACGTCACATTGAATTGGAAGAGCTGATTAGCAGAAATCCTTTATTCAAAACATTTTCCGACAGCATGAAGGGGACTAGATGAGCATTAAGTTTAGAACATTCACATGACTTGGCATTGTCGCGTTGGCCATGTGTGGATCGCTTGTTCCATGTCTGTTCTGGCTGACTCCGGGCCTGTTCGCCCAGCCTGCAGAAGAAACTTAATTGATATGAAGTGTTCCCAGACTTCTCACTGTGCCATCCTTGTAAACAATAATGTGCCAGATGAACACAGCTTGCTCAAAAAAAAACTGCTCATTTCCCCCATGTCAGCTGTGGCTCTGTGTTGATGGTGGTGTGGAGCTTGAAGGCAGAGGCCGAGTAATGAAGGTGAAAGCTGGATTTTGGCAAATACCTTGCTTCACCCAAGTGCAGGTGCCAAAGTGTTTGGGGGCTGAACCGGAAATGTTATTCAAGTACAGAGCTCTTGTTCAAACAGATCTCGCATTTCTTTTGGGCTTTTGTGCAGGCCTCCGTATTATTTTTGACTAGTCAGTGCACAATAGGTTGTGTTCGCGTGACATCACAACATTCTAAAGAGCCCATGGATACAGACGGCATCGCGTCATAGAAGGGGGCGTGGCTTCAGCGAGGGGAATGTAAAATCTTCTGGGGAGTTTTTAGCCGTTTTCTGGCGAAATATAAAAATACGTTGTACAGTTGTAGGTAGCGCTACAGAGGGATTTGTTAATATCTAATCCCTAGCCAGATTTATTGAGTTTTGAATGTAAAAAAATAAGGCGAAAATTCTATTTTTACAGATTTTTCCACTAAAAAATAGCTTATTTAAGATATCCAAAATCCCCTCTGAAAAAATCTTGGAAACTAATTTATCAATAAAATAAAACTAATAAATAAATTTGAATCTAGCTCAATCCGTTATTCAGATTTCGTGGGCGAAACGATGGGGAATTTTGGGCATTTTTAGGCATAAAACTCTGAAAGCATAAAATGACAGAAAACTTGCAATATTTTTTTTTTTCTCCCACATTTATGCCATTTATGGCACCCTTCTGGAACCGCCACCTTAACGTGGTGGAGGGTTTGAGCAACCGAATGATCCTGGAGCTCTGTTGTCTGGGACTTTGTGCCCCTGGTAGGGTCTCCTATAGGGCAAACAGGTCCTAGGTGACGGGTCAGACGAAGAGCAGTTCAGAAGCCCCTTATGAGAGACCACCAGGCCCGGACAGAACCATGAGGCCGTCCTTCTGTGGACCCACCACTGGCAGGAGGAGCCATAAGGGGCTGGTGCAATGTGATTTGGGCAACTCCAACAGCTGCTCCCACGACCCGGCAACGGACAAGTGGAAGAAGATGGATGGATGAATAGATGGACATTTATGCCAGTAATATACAGCAAAAGTTTCATATCGTTGTCAGTAAATTTAAAACATTTACCTATTCACCTGCTGTGGCCTAGACATAATTATTAATAGACCGTCATTACTCACTCCTCCCCGTTTGACACCCATGGCAGATTTACAGACTCCCCTTCCCCAGCTCTGCCGAAGCCTGTTCCTAAAAAGGGCCTAAGGGCGGGATCTTCACTGTAGACTCGGCCTATTCGTGACGTGCAGTTCGCGCAGCTCCAATGCTAACCTTAGCGTTATCACAGGAGGACAATCTAGCTGTAGAGAGTTTTGAAAAATTAGAAACCAGGCTTCAAAGTTGTTTAGAACGTGTCTAAAGTGCAATGCTTTCCAATGGGTTACTACCGGCTATATGGAGGTACTACAGCAACGGCGGCCCCTAGTGTCGTCATCATAAAAGCAGAGCAGTGGCTCGCCTTAATGGATTTTCTCTGTTTTTGATCTGATCTCCACAAGCGGATATAGATACAGACGGCATCTCGTCATAGAAGGGGGCGTGGCTTCGCCGAGGGGGAAAATAGAATCTTTAGAGAAACACAATTTTTCACTCTTTTTGCCATTTTCTGGTGGAATATCAACTTATGTATCACACACAAATAAAGTCAAGTGTAAATCGGGCCCATATGGATATTTTCTCACAGCAGATTGTTCAGTAGAAGTGAAAAAAACAGCAGTTGTAGCAAGCGCTAGCAAACCGTTGGCATTAGCCCGAGGCTAACATGTAGCATCAAATTAGCATTCTCCGTTATTCATGTATTTATGGGCCACTGAACCACTTTGCTCCTCCCCATGTCTTTGAATCATTATTTAGTAGAAACCAGGGGCGGACTGGGACTGAAAAACAGCCCTGGACTCTGACCAGCCTGGCCCAAATTAGCGTAAATGTGACACTTCCACAAATACATTATGTTAACCTCTTACCACCCGCCTAAACCAAATGCATTCTGTCCTCTTTTGAAAGCTAAGACCCACAAAACTGACCTTTTTCTTCGCGCTGTTGCTGTGTTGTGTCACCTTTGGTATGTTTTTTTTTTGTTTTCTTTTTTCTTTTTTGTCACATTTTTGTTGAATTTTTGTCACATTTTTGTTGCATTTTTGTTGAGTTTTTGTCACATTTTTGTTGGATTTTTAATTACTTTTTCTTTCATTTTTTGTCTGTGTTTTTCTCATGTTTTCATCCTCTTTTTCTCGCTATTTTGATGCTCTTCTTTTTAGCTTTTAGATTTGGGTAAAGCTCGGTTGAGGCGGGACCGGTGGCCCTCGAGCCAGTGGCCCCTCTGTGCTCTTCCAGAATGGACACATGGCCAGTCCGCCCCTGGTAGAAACTATGTTCATAATTCAGCGTTTGTTACAGTACTTTTTGAATAATTCGAGAAAATATACATCTTTTCAAAATTGTTTTCCCCCTTAACTGTTTTCAAAAATGACCATATATGGGCGATTCCAGAGATGCCGTCTGTTTCTATCCTCCTCCCGAACAAGCTGAAGCGATCCTAGTTTGATGTCAGTGCTAATGTTATTGGCTCTGTATACATCAGGCTCTTGTCAGGTGAAGAACCAATATTGCACTTGTAAATCATTGCACAAGCACAGAATGAAAACAAACAGTGGTGATCCTATGGGAGGTTGGTGGTTCAATTCTCTAGTTTGATCAGGCTGGTTTTATGTAATAACTGACAGACCTTATGAGAGGATACTGAGCGGGGAGATCTTGATAGTTTAAAAATATATGAGATAAAAGCGTCTACATTTCCAGACCCAAACTTGCAGAGACGTGGAAGCCCTTTTTGTCTGGGCTCATCTTTCTTGTTTCAGCTCAGAGAACTCCCATTTTGGAGACGAGCCGGCGACGATATGACATCGCGGGCGCAGTTCATCCGGCTGCCGTGGCGACGCGTGCGGAGGGTACACCCCGTCACACCCCGTCTCCTCGCCGCGTTTACTCGCCCGTGTGTGACTATGTGCATGTTCTGAGTAATGGGCTTTGTGCATCCTCTCTTCTCTGTTGCCGTCGGCAGCGGGATGTCTCCATGGTAACGGCAGGTCGGTCCCGGTCGAGCGAGGGGTTGAGGGGGAGAGAGAGAGAGAGAGAGAGAGAGACTTGAAAGGCGCCTTCGTTAAAGCTCTCCTCTCATCTGCGCGGCCTTAACAGTGCTCTGCTCAGACCGTGGTCGAACGACAGACCTGGCTGGGAATCCACACAGCTCCCGGGGGGGTGCGGGGGGGTAGGAGGGGGGTGGGGGGGACTCTGAACGCGTCACAACACTGCCACCTCTTGACCTGGAAGGAAAGCGCACCTGTTACCGTTTAATAATGCAGTAATGTACAGGGATGATCGATGACAGTGAGTTTTTCAAAATGTCTTTTAAAAGGTGCTGATAATAAACATGTTTATTCATAGCCTCTACATTGCCATATTATTTGAAAAAAAATGAAACAAAAGCAAAGTAAGTAGCTCGATATGCTGAGGCAGGTATCTAAAGATTAGTTTATTTGTTTGTTTGAGCAGTGTGCATTCTACTCAAAAGGAGTGGGCTGGAGCGAGAAGCTTTTGAGCGCCCACCACAAAACTCATAAAAATGTTCATTTCACAATATAGTACGATGTAAAAAAGCAACAAAACAAACAACAAAGAAACAACAGCAAAAAGAAATGGATTATATGCACAATCTGATCATATTTTGATCATTGTCAACATGGCTTTTACAAGGAATATGGCGTCACTTTATTTTACTCTACCTTGATACATTGTACCTGACTAAATTTAGTGCAATGTAATGTGCTCTGTAACAATCTGTAATAACTTGTACCTATGCAGTACATACACAATGGAATAACATATTAGTACTTTGTTTGTACATAATGTAACAGACCCTTATGGTTAGGGCTCAAGGTTAGGGTTAGAGTTACTACATTATGTACCGACAAACTACAAATATATATTATTCTATTGTGTATCTAACCCTTATGCACAAGTTATTACTGTTACAAAGCCCATTACACTGAACTACATTTAGTTATGATGTATGAAGGGTAGTGTAAAATAAAGTGATACCAGGAAGATAAAGAAGGAAGGTCTGTTCTTTACATGTTTTCAATGTTTGGATCTGTTTGTTGTGGTCATTGTTGTGTGTGTTTTTACTCAATGCAAATGAATTTCCCTATGAGGACAATACATTTTCTACTACACCTACTGATTACATGACTGAAACTCATGTACTGCATACCGTCCCCAAAAGGAATAATACTAATTACAGTAACAACAAAGAGTATACTAGATACTTTCAACACTAAAGCACAATAAGTAATAAGTGCATAATCATATCCTAAAATACCACACAAGCTACAACAAACATGGAATATAATATCTGTAACCCAATTTGCTTTGAATACAAAGACAAAATGTGGAAAAAAAAGACTAATAACATTGACTCCAATGTATTGTTTTTCTGTTTTTTTTTTTTTAACAAAACGTTGATATAGTAATTATCATGACAGCCCTCAGCCTAATTATCTCTTTCTTTCTGTCTTGGGCCAAAACAAGAGAACAATCAGAAATGACACATTTTGGCAAGAATATAATATAACTGAGCAAAAGATATCGTTTTGATTGCAGAAAAGGCTATATTTTGCAGTAAACTCTAAACTTTTTTTCATTTCTAATTGTGCATGATCATGATATAAATTGATTATATCCAGTATATAATCCAGTATATGATCGAGCTCCGTGGCAAAACCTTCAGTTGCACAGCGGCATCTAAGCGGCTCCACCAGACTCATCCCATTTCAGCGTTCAAATTGTCGTCTTGCTCTATTGTTTCAGACCAAGGCCGTGGGAACCCAGGGTGCTGAGGGCGCTGCAGCACCCCCTGGTGGATAGTTTGCGAACTGCAGGCAATATTAACCCCTTAACTCCCACCTGAACCGAGCACATTTTCTCCAGCTTTACCCCCAGTCCAAAAGCTTCTGGAAAAAAGGTGTGAAAATAGCAACAAAACTGAGACAAAAACAAGGATGGAAATGTGACAAAAAAGTGAGAAAACATTGACAAAAAAGTGATGAAAAAAATGACAAAAAAAGACAAAAAAGACAAAAAAAGACAAAAAAAAGAACTAAAAAAGACAAAAAATGTGACCAAAAAATGACAAAAAATGACAAAAAATGACAAAAATTGTGACAAAAATGTGACCAAAAAAATGACAAAAAAGGTGACAAAAAAATAACAAAAAATGACAAAAAAAAGACAAAAAAAAGAACAAAAAATGACAAAAAATTTGACCAAAAAAATGACAAAAAAGGTGACAAAAAAAGAACAAAAAAAGAACAGAAAATGACAAAAAAATGACAAAAAAAAGAACAAAAAATGACAAAAATGTGACAAAAATGAAAAATAAAAGAACAAAAAATGTGACAAAAAAAAGACAAAAAAATTACAAAAAATGAGTTAAATACCCCCCCAAAAAAAGATGGAAAAAAAATCTGATGTCGTGAGGAAAAGGATCCATTTAGATGAGTTTTGTAGCTCTTAGCTTTCAAATGAGGCGTTACACTGGCCTACAGGATTTGGGTAAAGCTGAACTGGAGAAAATGCTCTCGGCTCAGGCGGGAGTTAAGAGGTTAATAAATAGGATTTATGCACAGAAAAAGTATTATTTCTGTTTCAGACCGATTCAAACTGATCCACTCCCCTTTTTGTTTTGGCAGAGGACAAATCCGGGAGTCTTTGTGCACTTGATCGAAGTTGTCAAATCCCTGCTTGACAAACTCGACGCGCCATAAAATTGCAATCTGTCAAGTCATCCTTCACCTGCTTGCCTTGGACCCGCGTTTCAATGTGCCACTGCAGCCCCCTAGTGGTCCCTTCTATGCATATTTCAGCATTATTTCCAGCTGCAGTCATTTACGCCCGGGGCTGCACAAAATAGATACAAAGTCTTACAAGACATATTGAAAAAAAGGAACGTAACAAGAGCGCCTGTTTAGATTTTGTATTCGATGATTTGTGTCAGCACTCTCTCGCATTCTTACAGATATTTTGGCCGGAAGTGCATTAACCTAAGCGTGTGAATTTGTCAGAGGGTCACAGCGCTGATTTGCACACTTTAATTTCCCCCCTCAAGCGCCCATTTTGTGCCAAATCTTCAAGAGCCGTCGTGAATATTCATGGCGCGATCGCCGCGGCGGCCTGTGGGAGCGAGCAGAGGAGGTGACCTTCTTGTTAGGTCAGCCTGGAAGTTCGAGGCTATCTCACGATCGGTAATACATATTCAAGCGGCATGGGGGCCTGTCTTAGCAGGTTTTTGTGAAGGCAGTGGGATCAAAGCCAAGCCACCGCAGCAGTTCTTTTTTTTTTTTTTTTCTTTCTTTGCTTTTGCTGCTCTGGGAAATCCTCACAGCGGCCGCTAAACATGTATTGACCAGATCATGGATTCAGGAGCTCATGGATGAAAACGCTCAGCAGGCGTGTTGTTTTGTGCGCTGAGTGCACGCTGGGGAGCGATAGGAGCTGATCATGTGTTTGCTGTAATGTTGGGTCCTGTCAATCTGCGGGACCCGTTGATGTTTGCGTGTGTAGATTAGAAACTCCGTACTGTATGATGTACCTGAATATGGTTTAGCAAAAATATGTCACTTTCATTATAACATTTTATAATAACTACAACTTTTTTAGCCTTAATAAATGGCTAACATTTAAAGAGGGGGTATTATGCTTTTTTCAATCACATAGCACCAGTCTATATCACACTACAATGATGACCAAACCTTCTGTTGGTCTGTAAATGTAGTAAATTAGAATAACTGCCTTGTATAAAATTGCTCTCTCAAAATGGCTGTAGTGAATGTCTTGAAATAGGCCTCTGTCTCTTTAAGAACCTCTGACCCTTTCCGACACGCCCCCTCCACACGCTGTCTGTGGCATCAGTGAGGAGGGGGTTCTGCTGAGGAGCAGTGGTTGGTTACTCGGCTGGTGACGAAAGCTCGGAGGCGTCTCCAGGAGGTGGGGGCGTTCCTAGGAGGACTCAGGCAAACCTATCCCTAAAATGGCCGCCATCAGAGTTTTTACAGATGACTCAAACATACGTGAATGTGCCAAGGCAACACTTCAGGCATGTTTTTAATGAGGGAATGACATAACAACATGATGTAAAGCTTGAAAAAGTCGATTTTGCATAATACCCCCCCTTTAAATTGTTGCCCAATTCTCTTCTTCAAAGGGCCAAAGCTGTTGAGTCCTATCAGATGGTAGATCGGGGGTGACATACGTTGGGCATCTACAGTACGTAAAAAAAATAAGTCTACACAGAAAGACCCCTGGGAAGAAAGGCCACCATGCCACACCATTTAAGTTTGTGTAGTTTACTTGAATTAAACCAACAATATGTTTAGTTCAGCTGAATTTGAGATAATCCATTCATCCAGTTCAAATTGAAACATAATGTCCTCATCCTCAGCCCTTCACAAACATGCCGCTCATGGGTATAACTTTGACACCACCATTTTAAATCCATAATGCAGTCCTATCATGTTATATCATTATGGGTTTTGATTGTATAAACTTGTGTCAGCCCGGTATAACATAACATCTTGAGATTCCATTATGATTCTGAAAATAATACTTTCTTCTAATGGAGGTCAATCGATGAAGGTGGATCAGCCACATTCTTATTCATATTACAATGAACACCACCACTGGGAACTCCAGATTCAATAATAATGCTGTTCACTGAAGCTTGTAGTTTGGCCAGTGCACTCTTTACTTTTCTGCTTTTGAATGCATAGCTTTGCTGCAATACTTTGGTTTATAATTTGAAGGGAAGCGCAGATTGAATGAGTGGTAAGATTGAGACGAACGGCAGCAAATGGAGGTCCTGATTAAGTGTCTTGACTTTGCTGCTCTTTGCTTGATCTGCTAAATGGGGAGTCTTGATTGGGGAAGACAGACGTGCGGAAGTGCTGCTCGGTTAGAAAAGGAACTCTGAATCTGAATTTGGGCGTCTCGATCATGCTCTATCTGTCATTTAAAACAAAGTCTGGTCTATCTGTCTATGAGATTGGATGTTCCAAGTTGACGGGACTTTATATAGCACTGCTAAATCATGACAAATAGTCGCCCGACTTACAAGACAAGCTGGTATCAGTCTCTTGTTCATCGATCGCTAATGTTACATGAGAGCTCTCAGGTTCTGTTGCACTGTTTAAACGGTAACGACAGAAGATGAGACACGTTATGCTGGTAAAATGCATCATGTTTGAGTTTCTGAGAGATCTGCAAAGGGCCAAGGACAAGAGCGTTAGTTTTGTTGTGTAAATAGAATGAGTGCAAACAAAGGTAATAAGCTTCTCTCAAAAACAGCTTTCCTTTACCGGCATGAGATTTGATGTTTTAGAACAGGGGTTTCCAAAGTGGGTGTCGGGACCCCTCGGGGGATCGTGAGACACTGAAGTGGGACTTGCAAGATGTTCCCAACACTGTATTTTCACAATGTATAACAATGAATCTGAGGTATGCAAACAACGCTCGCCGGATCCAACAGAAGTGTGAGCGATTTGGTGCTCTACAGCAGTGGTTCCCAGCGTTTTTTGTCTTTCATACCCCTTTGGCCTTTCAGTGGTCAACTTTGTACCCCCTACCTCAAGGGTGTTATAGTTTATTTTGAAAGTAAGTCCCCGTACCCCTGGTTGGGAAACACTGCTCTACAGGATCTTGAGTAGGCAGAGGATAAATAAAGAAAGGAAATCAGATCCAAGGCAAACAAATCGGCTACTGGTGAAATGTATTCACCGCTGAGGTACGCCACGACCCGGCCCTGCTTATCCAGGGCTGGGTCGCGGGGTCAGCAGTCTCAGCAGTGCCCAGACTTCCCGATCCACACACACCTCCTCCAGCTGTTCTGGGGGGACACCGAGGCGACACCAGGCCAGCTCGGAGACAACGTCCCACCAGTGTGTCCTGGGTCTTCCACGAGGCCTTGTCCCACTAGGACATGCCTGGAACACCTCCCGCGGGAGGCGACCAGGAGTCATCCAAAACAGATGCCCGAGCCACCTCAGCTGCTCCTTTCGACGTGAGGCAGCAGCGACTCTACTCCGAGCTCCTCCCGGGTAACTGAGCTCTTCACCCGATCTCGAAGGGTGCGCCTGCCCAGCCACCCTGCGAAGGAAACTCATTTCGTCCGCTTGTATGCGCGATCCTGTCCTTTTGGTCACCCAAAACTCATGACCTTAGGTGAGGGTGGGAACGTAGACCCATCGGTCTATGTTTACAAGCAGCATATTTCAGTGAAATCAAGCCAAATATCAAAACATACTATCACATGAACATTAACATTGAGATTTTTAATTTGGGATTTTTACAAGCTGAGCCATAATAAGCAAAGTTTTAACAAATAAAGGCTACATATCTCACTTTGCATGTAATGAGTCTATCATATATTAGTTTCACAGTTTAAGTAGAATAACATAAATGAATGAATTTTCATGTTTAATTTAATTTTCCATGTTTCACTTGTACCCAAGTTGTTTATCTGGTGATTTTGGGGGTTGCTGCCTGAAAAGTTTGGGAACCCCTGTTTTAGAACAGTTTCCAAACTCTGCAGATATAGAGTAAGGTCTCTTGGCTAGGACTCCCTCAAATGCACCCAAAAGTGACAAGTAATGGCTAAGTTGGAGGCTAATGAGTATTTTCTGCACATGTTGTCCTTTCGCAATCATATGTGAAGATGCATTACCATTTAATTTGCTTAGATCTGACTTTCTTTCAAGAAAAGGCTTCAGGATCCTTTTTCTTCTTCCGTTTTGATTTTGTTTGATTTAATGTAGGATAGGTTAAACACACACGCTAGAGGTTTATTTAAACTCTGGCCAATCCTGAGAGGGGTGGCCTGGACTACCATTAACTCAATATTTAAATCTCTAAAGCGTATGACAACCATGTTCCTACACACAATTATGCTTCTGTCCAACACTATAATTAAATCAAGTCGCTGATCGTTGTTCATGTTTCTAGTATGAGGGCAGAGGTCAGCTATTACAACACTCACTTTTTCCTGCAAAACAAGACAGAATAATATGTTTTTTTTAGGTGACACAATCCAGCTGCACACTATCCCAGCCATCTTTCTTGTTACTTACTCCCTTTCTTGACACATTCATTTATTATGGCAGTAGTGAGGGCATCTTGAGCAGTGAAATCAGCAGAAACATCCTATCCTCTTTTGTGGTTTTCCATTGGCTGACATTGTGTTACACTGCGTCAAAAGCTCCGGCCCTTTTTTCCTGTAAATGCTGAAACTCTGCCCCCCCTGGACGGTGACCTGTAGCTGGGCCCGTTGGGGGTATTGGGTGTCCTGTGTGCGCCTTCTGGCCTCACCTACCCCCATTTCTCCTCCCACATCCAATATTCGTTATCTTCTTGCTCTCAAGGAAGGAGGATCTAACCCCCCAGACCGAGGAGCGACTTGATACATGTGGATTGCAGCGCAGAGTGGACAGTGATTTTCTTCATTGCGATTCTCACCATAGCTTGTTGGACTTCATGTGAGGTAGCGTTACTTGGATATTTGATTAGCGTCTAAGTGTTGTTGGTAGAGACTTCGGGAGAGCTTTTGACCATTTTCAACCAACACATTTTACAGTCCATAAAACTGTTTGTCTTTTTGAAGATTGAAAAGGGTGATTTTTGACATCGAAACTGCTGAGTGTAGCTTGATTTCTGTTTGGCACATATTTGTTTGGACATTTCATTGACGTGTCATCTACTGGAACAGATTTTGACCACCTTACAATCACAATCCCTCGACTTCTTCGACTTGTCTCGACATTTTATCAACCAGCCACCATGCCGGTCCGTATTATGTGCACCATATCCTTCTCTTCGGATGACGAACCGGTGAGAGGCTACGGTAAAGGCGATTTCGACGATCACTACAAGCGAGTCGCTAAGAGCCACAGTGATGCCGGATCGCAAGACCACCTGGACCGGAGCAGCCAGATGGACGATTATGAAGAAGAGGAGGAAGAGATCGAAGAGGTTGACGACTTGGCCGCGTTCTTCGGCGGCTGCTCGCTTCACGGCGCGAACCACATTTTCGTGGAGGATAAGAAGTTCGGGATTCGCCAGGGTCTGTGGGCGGTGGTCTTCCTCACCGCACTCTCGGCGTTTCTGTTCCAAGTTTGCGATCGGGTCATGTACTATCTCTCATACGATCATATTACGATGTTGGACGAACGAGTGGCCAAAATCATGACCTTTCCGGCCGTGACCATGTGCAATTACAACTTCGTGAGGAAGTCGGCGATGAGCTACAGCGATCTGATTTTCATGGGGCCTCTTCTGGGATTCGAAGAGGGCATGGCGCCAGGATTCCCCCTCGCACCGGAGCCTGACCGACCGATGGGGTCCCGGTTCAGCCTGGATGAGTTCTACAACCGCACCAGGCACCGCATCGAGGACATGCTGCTGGAGTGCAACTACAGAGGGCAGGAGTGCGGGCCCGAGAACTTCAGAGAGGTAGGACAACGATGGGCGTCATGGGAACGACTGATAGTCTTTTTGATTTACTGTTTAAGGTGGGAAAAACAAATGTATTTCTGTTGTAGTAAAGTACATTTCAGCCACCATAGCTTATTTTATGAAGGCAGGATTTTGTGGAAAAGAAAAGCACGAGCCGTTAGAACCTAAAAATAACATTTTATTGCTCACTAACAGGAAAGTACAAGTGTAAATCAGTGCAGTGTGTGTCTGTGGCGATCTGATGGTGCAGTGGTTTTCAAAGTGACCCAGTTGCCCCAAGATGATTTCAAGATATCAAACAGAAAAATATATTGACTGTATTTAAAGGCCCTATACTTTACATTTTTTTCTTTTTGCAGAGTGACATTCTTTTTGCCCCATAAAAGTATCTTATATAAAAATAAGGCTGTTGCATGAAGTTTGAGTTAATATGATTTATAATGTGATACGATTTGTTGAAGTTGCGTATGGTCAACCCAAATAGTCAATATGAGACAAAAAGGGGTAAATACTACGCTGACAGAAAAGACAAAGGGAGAGAGGGATATTTTACATCCAATTACACGATGGAGATCATTTTTTTCACTCAACCAAGGCTGTAAACACACTTCTAAAGTGGCGCTAGCACACAGTTAGCTTTGCCCGTTTGCTTGTTAGCTTCTTCTTCGTGATTCTGTTAGTGTGTATTGTGCCTCCGACACGGAGCAGGGACAGTTGCAAGTGTGGTTTTCGGGCCAGAGACACCAGAGGGAGATGAAAGACCTCCCAATCATCATATTAACACTTGTTAACAGAGGAACTATGGAAAGGATTTATTAAGGTGAACAAGTTACATAGTTCTTTTTTAATGCAATTATTCATTTAAAACAACATGTATATCAAAGTAGGCTATCTACTTACATATGTTAAACTTCTTAGTTTTGCTTTACTCACTTATTATATGTCACAGTGGGGCCTCAGATTGTTCATGTGGTCATTTTGAGATCCACTGCGATCGTACAAATTGAAGTCAACTTGACATAAGCAAGCTTTGTTTAGTTTAGTTTACTTTATTAACCTGTTACTTGCCACTCCACTGATCAGGGAGTTAAGGTCATGGGTTAGGGTTATGATTAGAGTTAGGAACGTCAAATGTGATGTACGTTTTGTTTCAAAATTTGTGTAAGATCTATGTTAATCTGACAGATATTAAGGGGGGGGGGGGGGTATTATGCAAAATCGACTTTTTCAAGCTTTACATCATGTTATTATGTCATTCCTTCATTAAAAACATGCCTGAAGTGTTGCCTTGGCACATTCACATATTTTTTGAGTAATCTGTAAAAACTCTGATGGCGGCCATTTTAGGGATAGGTTTGCCTGAGTCCTCCTAGGAACGCCCCCACCTCCTGGAGACGCCTCCGAGCTTTCGTCACCAGCCGAGTAACCAACCACTGCTCCTCAGCAGAACCCCCTCCCCACTGATGCCACAGACAGCGTGTGGAGGGGGCGTGTCGGAAAGGCTCAGAGGTTCTTAAAGAGACAGAGGCCTATTTCAAGACATTCACTACAGCCATTTTGAGAGAGCAATTTTATACAAGGCAGTTATTCTAATTTACTGCATTTACAGACCAACAGAAGGTTTGGTCATCATTGTAGTGTGATATAGACTGGTGCTATGTGATTGAAAATAGCATAACACCCCCTCTTTAATAGAAACTAGAAGGTCTTGGCTTTCAAACAAGGTGTCACACTGGCATATAGCACTCTGTGAGCTCTCCATTCACTACGCTTTGAGATTTAGATATGCATAATTGGAGAAAATAACTCTAAGATCACTAAGATCTTGGATTATGTCGTTCATTCAAATAGCCGACGCTTAAGCTTGTTTTGTAATAAAAGCTTCATTTGTCCCTAGGCAGGTATTTTGACAAAAGTTATTGCACACAGCAGCGATTTAACATCCTAAAAAATATTGGCAATCATTCATTTAACATTTCAATGATAACTCATGTTTGTTTGACAAGATGTGGTGAAAAATGGAGAGTTGGGTTCATATGGAGAGATTTGGTCCACCATCTTTTGACCTGGGAAGCATTGGCGCAAACCAGTAGAGAAGTCAGAGCATCAAAGCCAAAAAAAAAAATACCGACAGTGGTACGATTCGTCCATTTTGTCTTCAGATGGTCTTGTCTTCTCCTTGTCTTCTTCTTTAGCTTTGTTCTTGACCCAGTTTAACAAATCACTCCCTGACCTAGAGAGCATTCATAATGATTCCTCGGTGCCTTGCCTGCTGGCGCGTAATGGTATTTGCATTATACTTTGAACTCTGTGTCCCCGAAGTCTTGCATAACTTTTCGCTGTTGCCATAGAGACGCTCATTATAAGACACTGATAACAAAATGCTGTTTATTGGGCGCAGCATATTTCATTTTGTCCATTCTTGTTTTAATGATGTTTTCGTAGCACTAAAGGTCCTAGTTGAGTGCGCCCAAAATTACACGCAGTTAATTATTTTGGACTTGGAGACATTTCGTCCTTCGCCCAAAGTTCACATTCCGAGATGTAATCAAACCCATCATCGGGGGAAGAAGCTTATGTTGTTGTTTCTTTTTTATTTAAATTGAAAAGTCGTCCGAGAGGCGTGAGTTATACATCACAAAATGTAGAAAATCCCGGACACAGCTGAATGCATTTGCGTTGTTGGTCTGCCGCAGCTGTGTTGGAGGCGCACTCGGTTTGAAGCTATTATGGTTTGTTCGAGTCAGCATGTCCATTTTAATGAAGCCCATGTAAATAAAACCACATAATAAGCAGAATCCATTAGAGATTAAAGTGAGTGGCGACATGGACCACAGTTGTCCAAGCGAGGTGTTTTGATCAAAGGATTCAACTTTATTTGGAACTTAAAGGCCAATTTTTCTTTCTTTTTTTCTTTCCTAGTTGTGAACAAAGGTCTTTTTCCACTCACGAATGTCTTGTTTTTTCAATATGAAGACTGTGGAGGTCGATGAAAAGAGATGTTGACAACTTGAGTATTTGCAAATGTATGAACTCCACTTCACAGCAAACAACTCCACCACGCAAGTTTAAAGTGCACATTATGCTTTTGAAAATAGGACTCATTAAGAAGGAAAACATCAGTTACAAGTTTGTCAGTTGCATAGTTATCATTTTATTTCAGTGAAGCAGAAATGTTGGGCGGAAAAGATATTTATATTTGAATTTTTAATCTGCTGACAGGAAGTGACATAGGTAAAGGTAAAGTTCCACAGCTTTTTGACTCATTTCCCATAGATGCAGACGGCATCTCTGGAATCGCCCACATATGGTCATGTTTGAAAACAGTTAAGGGGGAAATAATTTGGAGAAAAATCTGAACTTTTTCTAATTATTCAAAAAACACTTTAACAGATGCTGAATTATGAATATACTTTTCTACTAAACAAAGATACAAAGACATGGAGAGGAGCAAAACGGTTCAACAGCCCATAAATACATTTAAAAAAAGGAGAATTGTGCTAATGCTAATGCTAGCGAGTGCAAGCTACAACCATTTTTTTGCTTCTACTGAACAATCAGCTGTGAATAAATATCCATATGGACCCAATTTAGTCTTGACTTTATTTGTATGTGATAAATAAGTTCATATATTCACCAGAAAAATGGCTAAAAAGTGTGAAAAACTGTGTTCTCCAGAAGATCTTATTTCCCCCCTCGGCGAGGCCACGCCCCCTTCTATGACGCGATGCCGTCTGTATCTATTGACTAAACATAGTCAGCACGGCAACAGTTTAAAATTGTTTGCCTTCATCTACGTCACTTCCTGTCGGTGTCCAATATGGAAAAGAAACTATGAACATCACAAAAATGGTCAAATCTTACATATAATTGTGTTAACTATGTTTTAGTAAAAATTGGGTCCAATGTGTCATATGCGCTTTAAAATCAAACATCCACATTAAGTCGGAAACTGACCCTTCACAAAAACCAGTGTCACCACAAGACAAAACTAATTTTGTTCCACTATAGAAAGAAATTGCTATAGGGCCTTTAAGCCATAACAAAAGAGCTTATTGGTCATGAAAGATGCTGAACCAAAGAACATTCCCCCCCTCATGTATCAAGATGCTTTAGTTGCTACACAGCCATTTTGTGCAGATTTTCCACACAAAATACCCTCCATTTTGTATAATAATCTCCATAATCATTTATCAAGAAACCCCCATCAGAATACATTGATACATATAATAAATTGAAAGAGAATATGACTAAAACAAATAACATATCTATCTATAGTTTCCAGTTTAAGAGAATAAACATGTTCTATCTAATTTTATCCCATTTATCTATTTTTATGATGCTTTCGGGTAGGAAATATGCAATTTTAAGAACTTTTCTAAACAATCCAGTTCAGATGATTCTTTTTTTTAAACCATTCCCACGATGGAAAACTCCTGAAAGCTCACACACACATATAGTCACCAAAGTCATTAAAGCGGCAGATGATTCTCGATGATTGACGTCGGCATCTGGTTTAAAATATGCCTTGAGAGACATTTATGCCAGACTTGAATTCATTTTGGCGTGTTTATGTACCGCGAGTGAATACTGAGTTACAGGCGGCTGTTGACAATGGGCTGCAGTGGGTTTGTATCGATCTGCCCGACCTTTGCACACTCACAGATCGGCCGGCGTTGAATACTAATGGATGGATAGTGTTACTTCAGCTGCAATTACCTCACGCTCCTAATGCTTTTGACAGACACCGAGCCTACACGGACCTGATATCAAGATGTCAATCAATGCTCGTCCAATTGTTTTTCAACTACAGGTATGTCAGTATAAACCCGAGACCTGGCGGAGTAACTCGAAGTGGAGATATATAACTTTCTTCTTTCTTTCTTTTTAAACACAGTCAGCAAACTTTTGATTGAGAGATAGAAACGCTGAGCTTAAGGGGTTTGTTTAATCAAATATTCACTAACTCCTTTGTATTCACTTGAGGGGAGACAATTAATCTAATCTAAAACAGCAACAATACCAAAATTAATGCAGGCAACAAAATAGAAAAAAAAAGAGCTAACGAATTAAAGTACAGGCACTTTTTATGTGGCAAATGTCCGATAATATAAACTGAATCTGAATCTTACAGGTTAGACCATAAGTGAGCATAAATATGCTGAAGATTTTGCTTAAGATTTTACCCAGTGTTCTTTAGTTGTGTCACTCAAAAAGCCAGAAGTCCCGTCATGCTTGACCGCCAGTGCCAAAGAGAAAGTTTTACTCACCTGCGGATATCTTCCGATCCATAAATGATAGAAACAAGCTCTCGTCTTTCTTCGGAAAGACATCAAGTTCTCCAATAGTAGCGCCCCCTTCTTTCACATGGGGTTCGTCTCCGTTTGTGCATTGATGCAACTGGAAAAAGCCAACACATGCTATTCCTTTGTTGTGTAAATGATTCATCTTGAGGCGCTAAAGGCATTTGTTTGGCTTACGACGGAAGAGAACGTGTTTGTAAGTAAACAAACGCTATTTCATGATGCACTTTTCACCGGTAAAAATATTAAAATGTTGCTGGGTGAAATAATCCTGCTCCTTGGTCCAGATTGGAAACATATTTCAAATGTCCATGAATTTCATTATACGTTTTTGACCTTTTTTAGCAATCAAAATTTGTGGGGGGAAAAAAAAAATCTGCTTCAATATTTCTTTGGTATTTCTGTTGTAACTTTTTTTTTTTTACATCCTATAAAACCAGCTAGAACTTGTTTATTATGTTTATTATGTCCTGAAACTAAAAAAGTACAACACTTGAAGGGTACATTGAAATGGGATGTTTTTTATGGCATGAAAGTGTATCAAACTACTCCAGGTGAAAATCACCTAAAATACCATTAGGGGCTCTGAGGATTTTAATATAGAAACTGCAGTTACGCGTAAGACCTGAGGTGGCAGTAGCGAGTATACAATGACAACTTCAATCTACAGTAGTCCCTTTTACAAGAATATAGACTACCTAATCCTACCTAGGATTAGGTAGTCTGACCTAGGACCGACTGCACCGACAGTTGGTTGAGCGGGTCGTCTCGTGATTGGAAGGTCCTGGGTTCGAATACCAGCTCCCACAAATGCACACTGTCGTTGTGTTCTTGGGCAAGACACTTCACCCATCTTGCCTCCAGTGTCTGTACATTGGTGTATGGGTGACTGGTTCCTTGTAAAGTGTTTTGAGCCTGATGAAGGTAGAAAAGCGCTATATAAGTCCATTTACCATTTATCATTTACTCCTAATCAATACTGTGCCATGAGCAGGTCTAAGTGAAGACATACTTTATAGTTGTTCCCATGCGGGAGTTTGGCCTGTGAGGAGTACTCAGTATCACAGTGCAGCGCTCGAGGACCATCTCCAGATCTTCAGCTAAGCTCATGGTTAGAATTACCCAGCTAGAGGTGTATTATATTGAGCATGCTTTGAGTTGGTATAAATCAGACCACCTGGAAGAGACTCACTCAGGTCAAGAAGAAGATGCACTCCCCACAGAAAGGCCCACACGGTCAGAGAATTGAACCCGAGACCATGCTGTGTGGCAAGAACCCATGAACCCTGGACAGAAATGTCACTGCACATTATTGCACTGAAGCTCGTTGAAAACTGAGTTGCAAACTACGTCTCCCAGATTTTGTTTTATCACAAAATGGAGCAGACGAGACACAGATAAAACATTTTATGGCACTTTCCATCCATAAAATTGACTGAGTGACTTTAACAGCAGCCTCAACACTGATGCTTGTTTTGTTTTTAAGACATCCCCAGAAAGTAGTGACACTAAATAAAGTTGAGTTGCCTGAACTTGTGCTGTAAGAAAAACATGTCAGATTTACTTGGAAGATAAAGGTGCCTCTGTGTGTGTTTATGCGGTGATGGATGTTGCCTGTTTTAAGGAAGTCTATGCCATGAATCTCTGGAGTTTAGCTGGAGGAAATGAAAATATGTATATAGGTCACTTCAGAACCATATACACACAAGCACTGAGAAGAATTGGACCAGAGAGAGAGAGAGAGGGATGTTGAGTGGCAGCACGTCAAGTATTAAAGAAAATGTTTGCGTCTCGAGATGGAGTGACATTATTAGGTTGACAAACTGGAATATGAAGGAAGCCGTTTGGGCTATAGCTCTCACTAGTCCAAATGCATCACAAAAAGTATTGGCATCTGGACTAGACAAGAAGCTCCCTCAGATCTGATCATCCAGTCTCTAAACTCCACCGGGAGAGACTTCCTGCAGAGTTGTTTTTAATGTGAAGTATGAATAACTCCTCCCCTCCGAGGATGATCAGAACTGAAGAAGCATCTTGGATAAGAGCCAAAGCATATTGAAGAAACAAAACAACTCAGAATCCAGAATGTGTTTTTGAAAACAGTTGCATGGCTTCGTACCAGACGTGCATGAACGTTGAGTCACACAAAGGACTCAGTCTGGACTTCTGCAGAATCAGCAGAGAAACACACACACAAAAAAAACCTGTTAATCAAACGTGAGAAGAGTTACAGAGTTTCTTCTAAATAATGGCTTGAGCAGGATGACTACTTCAAACTTGTGAAAAACATATTTGCTGCGGGCATGGTCCCATTTATTTAAAGGAAAAGGCCACTGTGTTTCCATACTGGCATAATTCTTACCTGAGCTTAGAAGAGTTGATGCGTACCCGTCTGGTCTTTATGCGTGTGCTCAGTCATGCAAAAAGTCTGAAGATGTTAGCATTTAGCTTCTCCTCTTCTCCTCATGGACCCTCATGGAAGTTAGAAGCGACCAAGCTCTTCCACGTTTTACCTATTTAATGTTATCTGACTAGTTACACGATTCAAGTGTAGTCACACAAAATGAAACATGTTGATTTTCTAAGCGGATAAAAAGGGGTACTATATTGTGAGGCGTAATGACACCTTTGGAGCACTTCGAAGTTACTGCGCGGATGTCGAAGTGCTCCTAAGGTATTACTACACCTCACAATATAGTACCCCAGTCGTTTTGCGTGACTGAGCGCGCGCAAGACCAGACAGTTACGCAACAACTCATCAAATCTAAGGGAAGGACATATGCAAAAGTATGCAGTAAACAGTGGCCTATTCCTTTAAAGGCACAATGTGTAAGATTTTGGATTATACTACTACAAAACATCCTCCTAATGACCAACTTCCATCCATCCATTTTCTTCCACTTGTTGTTTCAGCTGCTGGAGCTGCCCAAATCACATTGCTCCAGCCCCTTATGGCTCCTCCTGCAGGGGGTGGGTCCACGGGAGGACAGCCTCACGATTAAACGGGCCGGTTGGTCTCTCATTAGGGGCTTCTGAACCTCTCTTTGTCTGACCCGACCTAGGACCTGTTTGCTACCAGGGACACGAAGCCCCCGACAACAGAGGGGGCCCAGGATCATTCGGGTGCTCAAACCCCTCCACCACGTTAAGGTGGCGGTTCCAGGAGGGGCTAATGACCAACTTGACACAAAAAATGCTTTTCTTGAAATCAAATAATATATTTGGATAAGGATCTAGCCCTTTTTGGTTATTTTAAAATGTGGTTATCTTTAGTCATCATCTCCATGGAGACAAACTGGACATGTCCTCAGGCTCCTCCAGGCTACAGTCTGGTTTTAGAAATCCATCCATTCATTTGCTTTCGCTTCATCCGGGGCCGGGTCGCGGGGGCAGCAGTCTCAGCAGAGATGCCCAAACTTCCCGATCCACTCACACCTCCTCCAGCTGTTCTGGGGGGCCCCCGAGGCCACACCAGCGTGTCCTGGGCCTTCCACGAGGCCTTGTCCCACTAGGACATGCCTGGAACACCTCGACCAGGAGGCATCCGAAACAGATACCCGAGCCACCTCAGCTGCTCCTTTCGACGAGAAGAGCAGCGACTCTACTCCGAGCTCCTCACCCGATCTCGCAGCTCCTGCCATTCGGGTCTTAGAAATGTCTTTTAAAAAAAAGAAAGTAATGCTTGTGCTTGATTCTATGAAATGTTATGCAGTGTGGCTTTAAGCACAGAAGTAGCTGACCCAAGAAGGAAACAACAATGTCTTAGATGTGAAATGTAAGTCACTAAAGAGCTTTGACGGGCTTACACCTCACCTTATCACTCTGAATATTCAAAGAGTCTGTTTATTTGTACCGCGTTTGAGCGTGTCAACATTATAATGAAGTTCTCGAGCAGGATGCAGGTGTCAAGTAGAGATAAAGAACGTTAATTAAACTTCATAGAGCTGAAGGTCCCAATTGCTGCATTTTAACTTCAAAGAAAAGTTGTATGGTTACAATTATGTACTCGTACTCTACTCAACAATTATCCAATCTCTGCAATTAAGTATTGGTCCATACACACAGAAAAGATTGACTAAAGGAGCTCAGCCTAGAGGTTTCTGTAGCTGTTTCATTTCAGTAAGTAGATTTGACCGAAGACAATAAAAACAATGGGATGTGTTTATAATAAAAAAAAATTGAATTACAAAGTAACATGAAGCTTCAAGCATCATAATTCAGTTTTACAAAAAAGATGCCAACTATATTTAATGTTTTGACAAGCTACGTTATCCAACAGCAACAGCTAATAATGAATGTGTCTGTGAACTAAACAAGAAGCACATTTGGGAGATTAAAAATGGATTGTCTCTTGTGTCAGCGCAGATTTGTTTGGCTCGGGGGCATTTTTTGTACGCGTTATTTTTCCACGCTTTATCATCTCAGCTCTTCCAAGGGCTTTTGAGCGCTGATACGTGATTCAAGCTCCGAAATAGCGGGGAGCAAATCGCAGCGCTGACAGAGCCGTGATGGATCTGTGCACTTTTTTGGGGTTTGGAGTTTTATATCAGAGAAAACGCTGGGGTCGAACGATCGGCGCGCGGAATGGAAAACGATAGGGGGATATGTCCTTGAGTTGAAACAGAGGCCGCGGTGCTTTGGGGGGCGTGTGATGTGGTTTGTGAAATATCATCCAGTGTGACAGTACAGTGCGTTTGTTTGAGTGGCAGAGACGAGGGGGGAAAAGCCCTGAGACAAAACCAGACACTCACTGGATGATCCCAAGTGAAACGGCACCGATTTAAAGGTAGACACGTTGTTTTGGACCAAGGATGTGGTCCCGAACCTTCCTGACAGTGACTCAAAAAACAATGTTGTCTCCCATTTAGACCAAACATGGGGTTCTAACAGGATGTTGAGTGCATTGCCTGTACCTGGGTACCTTTACTCTTTTTTTTCTTCCACTACCAAAACCTTTGAGGTACTTGGCTTATACTGGTCTGTCTGAACAATTAGGGCTGTGCAATTAATCGAAATTCAGTTACGATTTCGATTATTACACTAAACGATTACAAAATTAGCATAATCGAGAAAAAAAAAATGTTTTTTTTTTATTTTTTCAATTTTTTTTTTGCAAAGCAGACTTGCATTCTTTCATGGTGCTGGGATTATTTTCCCTTCACATTTCACGTGCCATGGCTCACGCTTTTGCCTGACATAAAAACAAACAGCGCTGCTCAGTTTACTTGCGCAGGTGTGAGGGCGGGCCAGCAGGGGGCAGGTGTGAAACAGAGACCTCTCTTTAATCGAGGCAAACTTGAAATCATTTGTACTTTTATGACTGTTCAGTAAACAGAAAATATTCAGCATAGTTTTTTTCATTAATAAATAAAATAAAGACTTTTTTTAAAGGCAACAAATAATCGTTTGAATAATCGTGATTTCAATTATGACAAAAATAATCGTGATTATTATTTTTTCAGTAATCGAGCAGCCCAATGAACAATACATTTTTTGTTATCTATGATGCACTTATCATGGGGCAACCAAGTAACTTTCATTCAGGACTCACCCTTTAACCTTTCTTCCTGCACCACACTGTTTCCGTGGTAACATGGTACTCCCTATGATCAGGTCAACCTTTTACCCCCCGTCTGAACCGAGTGCATTTTTCCCAGTTCGGCTTTACCCGAATCTTATAGCTTTTCAACTGGAGAGGAATTTGAAAGCTAAGACTTACAAAAGTGGCTGTAGCTGTTTTGTGACATTGTCAGGTTTTTAGCTACATTTCTGAAGCGCTTTTGTCATGTTTTCATGGTGTTTTGGTTGGGTTTTTGACACTTTTTTGATGTTTTCATTGCTTTTTTGCCTTGTTTTTTTGTTTTTGTCATTTTTTGTACTGAGTTTTTTGTGGCATTTTTGTAATGTTTTCGTCACATTTTTGTCACGTTTTTTGTCACTTTTTGGACAAATTTTCATCTTTTTTCATCTCTTTTTTTGTTCCATTTTTGTCACTTTTTAAGGTTTTTTCCTAGCTTTTTTGGCTTGTTTTTGTCATTTTTGTGCAATTTTTTCACTTTTTTGTGGCGTTTTTATTGTGTTTTTGTCACTTTATTGTCACGTTTTTCGCACTTTTTTGACGAGTTTTCATTGCGTTTTTTCATCTCCTTTTTGTTGCATTTTTTGTTACTTTTTAATGTTTTTTCATTGCTTTTTTGGCTTGTTTTTTTTTTTTTTTCATTTTTTGTCACTTCTTTATGTTTTTTCATTGCTTTTTTGGTTTGTTTTTGTAATTTTTTGTGCCGTTTTTTTTGGCACTTTTTGTCTCATTTTTCGTACTTTTTTGACGAGTTGTCATCGTTTTTTTTTTTGCGTTTTCATTACGTTTTTGTCACTCTTCTGTCTTGTTTTTATCGCCTTTGTCATGCTCTCTTCGAGAAGCTTTTAGATTTGGGTAAAGCAGGAGAGAAGATGTGCTTGGTTCAGGTGGGGATCACTAAAGCGTTCGCCTAAAGACAAAACATCAATAAAAAGGATGATTTGAGTTTCAAAGATGATGCTTTACTAAAGATGTGCCTGGACACTGACACTCATACAAAATGAAAAGAAATGTCAACACTTAGTTAAAAGCTTCATGTTTTGTCTTTGCTTGACATTAACGTGCTCCCACATGACAAAACGACACAAAAAGATAAAAAGCCTGTGTCCAATTATAAATATTTCCCCCTTTGTCCAGCTTGTCATTGGAAAGTAGCCAAAGTGTCGCCCGAAGATCAACACGTCTGGGCAGCTCTAATGGGACTAATAACAGATGATGTCAGTCCACTTTCAAACTCCAGAACGTGGCTAAAAAGATTGTTCTTCCGGTTCATTTAACCCGTTACAGGACCGTCCCAAAGGGTTAAGGGTGCAGTGACAAGAAATGGCCCTGAGATTGAAAGTCAGTCATGCAGGAAAAAGACGACTCAAGCCACGACCAATCTATGAGCAATCCTCCCCGCTTTGTCGTTCGTTTTTTTTTTTTTTTTACTGCAGATTAATATTCAAGTCTCCATTTTGAAGAGGAGGTTTGGTGAAGGACGACTGATTGTTTATAAATGTCGCCCGTACTCCATTATTGACTGGAGAAAGTTCAACGCAGCCGTAAGGTTAGACGAGGTGAAGGAGAAGTACCATTAGGAGTCCTTGAACGGGGAGAAATCGGCACATTATGAAAGAGCTGTTTCTATCTTTCAGCCGCAATCTGCCCTTGAGGCCTGCTCTGTTGAAAGGTATTTGTACAGGGCAGCTTGACTCACTTAGCCATAGCATTATCTGTATTATGCGCAAAATCAATGGAGTGTATTAATTTACCGCGGCAGCCGGAGAGGGAGGACATAAGAGCTGCTGATGACGGAGGTCTGTGGGTAAAGAAGCGGGAATGTCTTTAAATTAGTGAAAAGGGGAGGAATCTTGGATTAGACATCGAGTACATGGGGCTTAGTTTATATAGTGCTGTAGCCTCACAGCATAAAGGGTTTCTTCAGAGTGCTCTTGTTTCCCCCATTGACCGAAAGCATGCACAAAGGGCTCCAGTAAGGTATGGCTGGCCGTGAATCTGGTAATGCCCCAAATTAACCTCTTAACCTCCATCTGTTTCAAGGACATTTGGTCCAGTTTGGCTTTATGAAAATCTTATAACGTGTGGAAAAAAGAGTCACAATAACGGGGATGAAAATGCAACAAAAATGAGACAAAAAAAAAACACAAAAAAGAAGTGACAAAAAAGAGATGGGCGGAAGAGCAATATCAAAGTAAAAGAGGGATAAAGAAGCAACAAAAAGGTGACAAAAGAGCGAGAAAAAAGTGACAGAAACACAACGAAAAAGAGGCAAAGGAAACAACAAAAGAGTGACAAAAGTGTGCGGGTAAAGCAACAATGACACGAGTAAAGAGGGAGAAAAGAGTGACGTGAAACATGACATAAAAGCAACAAAAACTGTTGCTCTCCAGTCAAGTAGCTTTTAGATTTGGGTAAAGCCGAATTATAGAGAATGTGCTCGGTTTAGGCTGAGGGTAAGGTATGCCTGGCCGTGAACCTGGTAAGACCCCAAATTAACCTCTTAACCTCCATCTGTTTCAAGGACATTTGGTCCAGTTTAGCTTTATGAAAATCTAATAACGTGGGGGGAAAAAAGAGTCACAATAACGAGGATGAAAATGCAACATAACAAAAAAAAAAAAACTAAAGAGTGACGAAAAAGAGATGGGCGGAAAAGCAACATCAGAATAAAAAAGGGATAAAGAAGCAACAAAAAGGTGACAAAAGAGCGAGAAAAAAGTCACAAAAGAGTGACAGAAGCGTGCCAGTAAAGCAACAATGACACAAGTAAAGAGGGAGAAAAGAGTGACGTGAAAACATGACATAAAATCACGACAAAAACACTTCAAATGTGACAAAACCCTGCAACATTGTGACAAAAACTGTTGCTTTCCAGTCAAGCAGCTTTTAGATTTGGGTAAAGCCGAACTATAGGGAATGCGCTCGGTTAAGGTGGAGGGTAAGAGGTTAACCTAACATTTAAACTTACTGTATGTGTAAAGTATAAGCAAATAGCTAGCCGATGATCTAAAGGTCTTTGAATGGTATTTGAGACAGGGATGGGCGCATCGATACCAAAGTATCAACGGCTATTTTTTAAGCATCGATATTGGGCAAAAAGTATTGATACTAACTTGCATATGTAAAAAGAAGGAGGGGCAGCAATTATCAACACAAAATGATGATTTATTTCTTTGTTCTGAGCCAAAACAGTCCACAACAGCAAAGGATTGAACTGAGCCGGGCATATCATTCTGGTTTAGGTTCTGTTTGTCATTTAAATATTAATTTAAATTGTGTTTATGTATTTAATTTCACATTAGTATTGTTTAATTAACCAGTTAACGTAATACAATTTTAACTGACCAGTTAACCATATATAATAACCAGTTTTAGAGATGTATATTGATTGAAATACATTCACCCATATGAAATGACCAGTATCGGTATCGGTATTGGTATCGACAAAAATGACCCCAAAAGCATCGGTATCGTATCGATTCCAAAAAATGTGGTATCGCCCATCCCTAATTTGAGACCTACAAATCCACAGATTTCTTCTTCTGAAACAATGAAGAGGCACCGAGAGCCTCCCACACTGGCTGCACAGTGGAGGCGCTACAGGAACCAAAAAAAAAAGGGCAAACGAGGAGGTTCTCCATTAGGCAGAGCGACTAATGGAGAATAAGTTGTATTAAATTCGTCTGCAACTTTCCAGAAGATGGTGAAAGACGCTTGTGTTTTTATAGTCACTGAGTCCTGGCTCAAGTGAGTTGGGCAGATAACCCTCAGGTGAAGAATAGGGTCAGGGTTAGGGGAGAAGGAGGAGGACAAAGAGGGAGCTGCGCAGGAGGAGGAGGAAGGGTTGGCCCACAGTGGAAGTGTCGCAGCCGCTCGGGACTAACCCTACATCTGATCAGAATTGTTTAATGATAAATAAAGCACTAACTTACTACCAGGATTAAACACTCTCTCCATAGTCCCTTGCCGCCTATGGACCAAATCAATATTGTCCTTTTACTTCATCCACTTAGCAGCTATTGGAGTGTGGGGTGAACTCATCCATAGTGGCTGTTTATTAAGAGTTGTAGAGAGCCACTAATGTCCCTAACTGCTCCATTGTTTGTGCATTAAATTGAAGGAAGGGCACTGATCGATCGATCGCTTTTACTTAGTCTGTCGGGCCGGTCCCAACCCGGCCTTACCCCCGTCTGCTGCTCCAGTGTCTGTAATGTTGAATGCATTGGTAAGTGTGCACACAAGCGAATGGGCGCTAAGTTGGAGGCCGGATAATGGCCTGAAGTGACATTTATTGGGTCAAATTGCAGTAATGCAGAATACGAGCCCGAACGTTTTCCTGACATCAGCACTGGATGTCTCATGGGGTTGCTACAGACTGAATTATACCTAAAACTGAAGGGGTGGGCCTAAGTTTTAAGTTTTTAACAATGGAGGTGATAAACCACATCCTTGAACTGTTCCTCCATGACTGAAAAAATCTTAAATTACTCATTTTAGATATCATGTAAGTTAAATAAAGGTAGCTAAAGGTAATTGGAAGTATGTAAATCTGGATTAATCAAGATCCAAATAGAATTGTGGAATTATAATTCGCAAAAGGTACAAGATGGATGTAATACAACAATACCGTAATTTCCGGACTATAAGCCGCTTCTTTTTCCCCACACAACGGTGCTCCTAATTTATAGATTTCTATGGTCATCCTGAATGTTGTGTCATGTTATCAATAACAATAAAAATGTAATACAAGTGGGTTGTACTTTCTACACACTTTCTAATGCAAGAACTCCAACATCAGAAAGACACAATGACAGCTCCAAATCCAAACATACAGTAGTGGTGATGACGGAGACTCTTACGCGGTCGTACCTCACTCATCTGCACAATAACGGAGACAGCTGTCTTCCTCTACCTCTTACTGCACACCGTAGCGGGGCAGCAGGAGTCGCTTCTAACTTCACCCCGTTTGGAGCTATAGGAATATACTGGGAGAGGCCAAATGCGAGGCCAAACAACATCTTTGGTCTTTTTGCGTGACTGAGGGCGCACAGTTCTTCCATACTGTGATATATTCTTACCTGAGCTTAGAAAAGTTGCGTACCTGTCTGGTCTGGAAGAGCTTGGTCGCTTCCAACTTCACCCCCGTTTGAAGCTATAGGAATATATTGGGAGAGGCCAAATACTAACAACATCTTTGGCCGTTAGGGTACACTCAAAGACCAGACAGGTACGTCTCAACTCGTCTAAGCTCAGGTAAGAACATATCTCAGTATGGCCTGTTCCTTTAATAGTCTGGAATAAACAGTAAGTCAAAAACATGCAACAACTGGAATATGTGTCAATAAATGTACTTATATATATCAATCAAATCCTTACTATAATGATATATTTGACAATGTTTCAGCACTTCTGTCCATTCTCTGATCTGGAAAAAAGGTTTTAGTGTCACAAGACAAACAAACATATACAATGCAGTGCAAAATGAACTGTGCAGTATTGATATGAACAAGTTATCTATCACAGAGCGGTGAGTTGCTGCTCTCAAATAGTGAATTCAACCATAAAGAGGCAGACACTCTATTTCATGTCATTTAATTCGTTATTTACTTGTGTATTATTCGTCATCAGTCCGTAGCCGCGTTGAAATAATGTTTGAGTTTGAAAGAACAAATAAAAGTTCAGATGTGTGTCCCTCTTGGCTCTCAACAGCTAAAGCTTCTACATTTGGGATAATTAAAGTGTCAGCTCTTAATAGAAAAGGATTTTTTTTTTCACATTCGTCAAGGATCTACAGCCTCCGTGTGATTCATTTGTTTGGTTATGGGGCTGAGGGAATATGAACAAGCCATAACTCACGGCGGCTGTACTGGACCGAATAAATTATGGAAAGATGCAAAAGGTACAACAAGGACAAAATGGAGCCCAACAAACAACTAGCCAAGAATAAAGACAAACCAAGCCAAGACGATGGGGAAAAAAAGTCTTGGCGAAGCGCACGGGGCTTAACATTATTTGCATGATTGATTGTGGTGTTGTGGAACTTAATGTTGATAAATAGACATGGAAAGATGTCACATGGTTAATTTCATGGTAATGTAATTAATCATATCCCAAAGTTTAAATTACCAAGGAAACTCTATTTTCATGATGTGGAAACAGCTGCGAAATGCGTCATCTCAATTATTGTCATGCTATTGCTGTGCAGTTGTGTGACCGGGTTTGCACTTTTTGAAGTTCGATATATCGAGGCAGGAAAATATCGTGATAAAAGATATTATTGACTTTAAAGACACTCGATATTTTCCGTTGTAAAGCATCAAAATGACAGTGCATGTCCTGAAATACCACACAACATAATGTAACCCCATTTACTTCAGTTTCAATCTCTTAACCCTGTTCTCCAGTTCAGCTTTACTCAAATCTAAAAGCTTCTGGACTGGAGCGAGCAGTCGATAGGCCAGTGTAATGCCTCATTTGAAAGCTAAGACCAACAAAACTGATCTGACCGGGTCTTTTTTTATCACATTTTTGTCACCTTTTTGTTGTTCTTTTATTGTTTTTCTTAAGTTTTCATCACATTTGCGACCCATCACGAGAAAGGGGGACACAACTCGGTTTTGGGGCATTCTGAGCGGGACATATGTAGCTTGTGAAAGTGTCGTCTCCAAAGTTTCCAGCAGTGTGTAACACATGGAAATCTGATAATATTTGGTGAAGATGTGGCAAGTTGAATTTAGGAACTGGAAATATGTCAAAGAGAGGAATCGGCCTCTAAACTTTTGGGCTGTTCTCACCTCTCTCAGAGTGACAATAGCGCTCATTCACATCTCATGTAGCAAAGCCATAGCGCTGTAAAGCTCCCCCTGTCGCGTCATGTGTGTGGGGTTTCAGAGTTCACTCACTCAAACGCACACAAACTGATGGACAATAGGCGTATGTATAAAACTGCCTTTTTTGCACTGCATTTGTTCACCAAAAGATGTGTTAACAACGCGAACCAAAGCAGTGGTGCCTCCTCCCCAAACAACAAAAGGAAACAGGAGACGAGCGTATTCTAACGTGGAAACACAAATGCAAAATCCACCGTAATAAAAAGATACAAAACTTACTGTTTGGAGCTTTTGCGATTTTTTTAACGTCATCTTGTCTGGGGAGCAAAGCAGCGTCTCTGTCCCCTCTGTTCCAAACATGTTCGTTGTAGCGTCCACGGTTCAGCTCGTCTGTTACAATCTTTGCGGCGTCCATCCAACACAACCCGGTGTTTACCCAGTATATCTCCCAAAACAAGCCGGTTTGAACCTAGAGGTTAACCTTTTTAAATACACCATTACTGCTAGCTTAACCATGGAGAGGCTTCTTCGTGGCTTCAACTGAACGATTCTGCAAAAATGCGAAAATCCATCCATCCATTTTCTTCCACTTGTCCGTTGCCGGGTCAAGGGGGCAGCCGTTGGAGCTCCCCAAATCACCAATTTAAAACAAAAAAGCTTTTACGTTTTTCTTGAAACTTTGGCCGCCGACTTGTGTCTCTGGTTCTAGTGACGAGGCACATTTTTTCAACTTTTTCCATCGCTTTTTGGCCACTTTTTTGTTGCTCTTCTGTGGCTTTTTTTTGTTGAGTTTTCATCACATTTTTGTCAATTTTTTTTGCTACTTTTGTGCCACATTGTGAACGCTTTGACATTTTTTCCCTTGGGTAACCCCGAGAAAATGCGCTTGGTTAAGCCTGGGCTCATTAATGTACAAATGATAAATATTGGGCCCAAAAATGTATTATTCATCTGTTATTTATTGAACGAGAAGTTGATATAGTAATTATCGTGACCACCCCAGCACCGAGCTTTCTTAGTCTTCACTTTTCACCAAAGGGGCAGTTTTGTGTGTTTTCTAACCACATTTCACATCTTCTGACATCCTCTGAGGTTTTTAGACTTTAATAGGACTCATAAGGGATCTAATGTGCCATTTTGTACAAACCCTGCACCACAGCTCACGATTGCGCATGCACTTCCTTTCGGCCAGATTGGAGTCTGAATCAGCCTTTAAAGTCCCCCAGAAAGTGCTGGTTACAGTCTGTGAGTCTGACACATTAAATATTTATGTAGAAGCTGAAACTCAGTAGCCCAGTGTCTGTGACAGTCTCTCGTTCTCCTCCTCCCAATGGACCATTATCTTCCGTTTTTAGTCCAGAGTGAGACCAGAGGTGCCCGTGTGCCCTCCTCTCCGCACAATCACACTTCATTATTGAATTTCACCTCTCTAAGCAGCCCCAGTGGGTACAGCCGGGGGAATAAAAGAGTACAGTTATGGTGTGAAAATTGCCCAAAAAAAAGATGAGACTGGGGCTTTTCTAAGATTAAGGCTGGTTTTGTTGACTTTTATTCAACTTATAACCACAAAGCGGACAATATTAGAGTTTAAAGGCCCTTAACCGCTAACTATGTCCCAGTAAAAATGATTGTTAGTATCATAAAGCTGTAAAGGTAACATTTGGTGGAAAAACAGTGCCTCGTCTCTCGACAATGGGTTTAAAAGAATTGGAACAAATAGGGGAGACCGGGGTTATTTGTCATACGGGGTAATGTCACTTGCTTTGTGTGCTGGTACTGACATTATAATATGTGTATTGGCATTCTTCTTCTCTTCCAATAGTCTTTTTCTCATTTCGACTGAAGACGTGAGCACAGGACACATTTCAATGTTTTTTTTATGATTTCCCTAAACTTTAATGTTTGGGTTGTTTTTGTAGTGAGAGCTTTCCTTTTGTCAGTGCCATAAACAAACGACACTGATCTGAAAGACAGTGATGTTAGCTTTGATTTGAGCCGTTTTAGAGCCAACATGCTAAAGCCATTGGTTAGCTAGCTTACATTGTTCGTAAAATGGACACTGTCACAAACACTGAGGCGTTATTTGTCAAATGGGGTATAAATGGTGGGGCATTTTGTCTTTTGTGTCTAATACGTCTGCAAAAAGTAATTAACTAGACTAGTATAAACATCTCAATTTGAGCAGAATAATCCATTTTTTTGTTGTTTTGACTGGTTAAGATGTTGTTGGGCATTTGTCCTAGATTATTTCACTTGTTCTGAGATGTTTCTGACTCATTTCGATACATTTCGTCCATATTTCAGGTAATTTTCTTTGCTAATGGGGTAAGAAAATTGTTCTTATCTCATTGGCAATATTACTTTCTTTTTTCAAGCCAGATTTACATTAGAACTGGTCTGAAATGTCCTCAAACAAGCAAAGTAAACTTGGTCCGAAGTGTCTAAATGAGTGAAAACCGCTCAAAACAAGAGACATTTCCTCAATTCCAGTCATTTAAGCCAGTGCTTGATATTGACTTTTTGCAGTGTGATCACTTTATTTCAAAATGAGCTTTTGTAGAGGCTCTATATTTGGTTATTTTTAGTGAATGTGTACATTTTACACCTCATAGAGCATTTTGCGTTTGAGTGTCATGAACACATATGGGGTTGCAAAGGTTTATTAAATGTCAAGTCAACATCAAAAACTCCATTAAAAACAATAGTGACAACCAACCCCTCGCATTGTGACAACTTGCCTTGCGTTTGACGGTTAAACAACTACTTATCGAAATATGATAGAAAAAAGGAAGCAAGGTCTACTTCAAGTCAAACTTTCATTTAATGCAGGTCTGACTCTTGTGGGATTTTCTGTTGATGAGCAGTGAACTCTACAAGATAAAGTGTGACAAAAAGCCCCGGTCTCCCTGAAGTGTGACTTTAATGGTGTTGGCTTTTGTAAACCCTTATTGTCAGACGGTTTCTACACGTCACAGAAGACGACAGATGCAATAGGAGTTTGTGATGTTGCTGTGACGGTCATGACTTTTCTTTGTAATCTAGAAGGTACAAAGTGTGCAAAGCATTTAATTCACACATACAACTTTATCCTGTTTTTGAATAGGATAAATACTTTTATTCTTAAAGTCATTGTGAGGGGTTGTACTGTGTGTCTGCCATTTCATAGTCGCACAAATTTGATTAATTTGTCGAACTTTATTGAAATACATTTTTGAGCATGAGCAATTAATAAGTGCCTATTTTGGTTTCAAACAGTGACATGTGTCAAGCCTTTGTTTGTTAATCAAAATTATAACAAAGAAAGGCTTGACAGTTGTCACTTTGCATGTAATGAGTTTATCATATATTAGTTTCACAGTTCAAGCTGAACTACAGAAACCAATGCACTTTTTAACGATATTCTAATTTTCCGAGTTTCACCTGTACTTTAAACTGCTTCACTTGAATCCATCACAACACAAAGGCATTTTGTGTACAAATACAAGTGCTCAATACTCCAAAAGTATTGGCATAATCATCAAACCAAGGCGAGTTTATTTGTGGAGCACAATTCATACACAAGGTAATTCAAAGTGCTTCACAGTTGCATAAAACAATAAAACAGATAAAATCTGTTCATAAAACATCAACATGAATATTAATGAATTACAGTAAAAAGCAAAGTGCAGATAAAATACTTGTCATATGCACGGGTAAAAGAACTGTTTTCAGCCTGGACTTGAACATTGTCAGAGCTCAGGCCAGAAGTCATATTTACCCAGGACCATTAATTGTTTTAGTGAATTTTTTCATTCAAAAGATTGTCCTCCTCTTCCTTTTCAAACCTGCCAACTGGAGTATGGCTTCTTCTCTAATTAAAATCCAATTTATAAACCTTGTTTTCTGCAACCCGCTTAATTAAAACCACTTTAACAAGAGCATTAGAAACATTTTATCAAGTTCAACAGTTTAAAAACCTCATTACAGGACGTGGCATCCAACGGCTTTATCTCACTCTGCTTTCAGCTGCTCCAGTTTCCCCTTTATCTGCTCATCCCTCTGCACCAGACTCCTCCACCAGGGGGCAGTGGTGGATATGGGATATTTCACAGCGTGCACAGACTTGCAGACTTGCAGTGAGAGACTAAAGTGCAGTTATTTCAGCCAAAGGAACAGACCAGGAATACATTTAATCCATTCGTTTGCTTTTCGGATGCCGGTATCAAAGTTGACCCCTCTCCAGTTCCCTGTTTGAGCCAAGCCAGCGTCAGTATTTGAACAAATTTGTTGCATTTCTGAAAGACCCTGTTTTCCCCACGGATTAACTCTATTTGGGGATGTGAGGATTAAAAAAAGGAAGAAGAAAAAACAAAAAAAAAGAAAGAATATCAAATCAAACATTAGCTTTGTTTTTTCGCAATGACAGCTTCATCTCTTATCTCGCTTTCACATTGCATCTTTCAGTCTTTGAAAGAGGTGTCTTTTTTTTTTTGCTTTTTGCTGCTCTGTCCAAATTGCATAAACAGGATTATATTACCCACATGCACTCTCTGGAGAGGAAGAAGTAAAAGGCAAAAGGAAACACAGGGAGATTTCTATTCAATGTATGTGAAATGTACGGCGACTATTTCCTCACCTTTAAGTCACTCAAGTGAAGAATGTGTTGCCAGGTTTGAGGCTCCCACTGATCATCGCAGTGACGTGTAATTTGCCGACTGGACCGAGTTGACTGAGTTGAGTACGTTTTGTTTCTATTTATCAAACGTCCTCGATGGATTCTACCTTGGCGACTTGCCTGCCCCTTTTCAAACATAACGTGGACCTTTGGGTATTTTATGTTTTGTGTGACTTATCTGCCCGGAGCATATTGTTGCTTGGTTGTTTGATATAAGCGTGAACACATAAACGTACAGCTGTGGTATTTGTTTTTTTTTCCTTCTTACTGACGTGTTAGTGTAGCTGAAATAATAACAACGTGGCTGTTCTTTAAAGCAAGTTGCCTTCGATTCAAAGAACACCAACAATGTTTTCTAGAGGAGAGATTCTTTAGTTTAGTTTATTTCAGCTGTTTGAATTAATATTTTCCTACAGAATTCATATCAACAATAAACTGGACTGGTCCCACAACACCAACAAGAAGGGGCAAAGTCGCCTCTGCTCAGGACTTTTTATGACTCTGTGGTGGCCTCTGCTCTCCACTACGCTGCCGTGTGCTGGGCCCCGGAGCTGGCCCTCCTGACCAGCTTGTTCAGTCTGGTCTTGACCCGCTCTGTGCTGCCCCCTGGACTCTGTGGAGGAGGTGAGGGACAGGAGGGTATAAGCCGAGCTCACCTCCATCATGGACAACACCTCCCACTCACTACACGGGACTGTAGAGGAGCTGAGCAGCTCTTTCAGTGGGAGACTGAGACACCCTCAGTGCAAGAAGGAGTGCTACCATATGGCCTTCATCCCCACTGCTGTCAGACTGTACAATAAGACTGCAAAGTAACATGTGCAATAATAAGACACCTCGTTGTTCTACTGTTTAACTGTTTGCACATTTCCTGTCTGTTTTTGCACACTCGGAGTGATCTTGTTGAATGCCGATTGTAACAAGTGAATTTCTCCGTTGTGATATCAATAAAGGATTATCTTATCTTATTACACAGTTATAGAGGTTCAAAAGGAGTAGGCTGAAGCACCTTCCCCATATTTAATACTTTCAATCCTCCTTCACAGTCGCACATGCTGCACATTTGGGAATCCATAGGGAACGCGTCTTATAACAGCAGCGTCTCATTACTTAGATATAGTTTATTCCTTAGCTACCAGCTACAAAAGAAAAGTACAATATTGTGTTCTCACGTGATCATTTCCTTTGCTTATTTTTCTTCATTTTAAAGGTGCACTATGCGACAATAAAAGCGCCTTTTGTTACTTGCTTTGTACAAGACATTGTATATGAAGCGAGACAGTTGTTGTAGTTATGCTTCGTTCTGTTAGAGGAACAGGCCACCGTCTTTTACACACTGAGATATGTTCTTGCCTGAGCTTAGACGAGTTGATGCATACCTGTCTGGTGTTTGTGCGTGCCCTCAGTCACGCAAAACGACCAATGATGTTGGTTGCATTTGGCCTCTCCCAGTATATTCCTATGGCTCCAAACGGAGGTGAAGTTGGAAGCTACTACGCTCTTCCACGGGATAACATATCTCAGTATGGAAAAACGGTGGCATTCATATTAATATTAATGTGCCCTTATGTCATAAAACAAGTGATTATGGGTGATATTTGGCATTGGAAACATCTGAAAGAAATATTTTAATTTGAAACAAGACCGTTCTTGTAATAGTGTTTCGTTCTGTTAATACTATAAACAGTTCGGACAGTGGTTGGTCTGTGTTAACAAGCTGCTCTGAAAGGAAACAAGTTCTTCTTTTCAGTCAATGAGACTAATCACAAAATGACGCGGCCAAATGTATGACCGAGCATGTAATATTTTCTGATTATTGCTGTGGAAACTGAAGTTTCAGGGGTCAAGAGTGATCACGATTTCATTACATAGAATCATCATAGTTACAGGGACAGACATGTAAATCTCCCTTAACGTAAATGCCATCTTGCCAACCATGGCCGGACTCTGCACTTCATCCTGTTTTGCTGTTGTTCCTTTGTTGTTGTTTTGTTCCCTTTTACATTGATTGTACTATTGTGAAAATGAAATGTTTTATCATATTGAGTTAAGGGTAGGCGCTCATAAGCTTCTTGCTTTGGCCCAGTCCTTCTGAGCAAAACGTATGCTAAAATAAATAAATAATATATTGAAACAGTAAATGAAACTCATCACCAACAAGATTATTGTTCTTTATTATACGGCTCTTCACAACGTAAATAGAACGCTCCGTTGATTTGAATGGGATTTCCCAACGTTCTACCAGTCATTATTTTCTGATAAAGGACCTCTGAAAATAATGACCGCTGCCAATGGCAACGGAGTTCATGCTTTCATATCACTCCGCGCGTACGTAATAGCGACACTATCTGGCCCCGTCACTGCGAGAGAAGTTGGGGAAATTGCTCGTGAAGTTAGCATGAGTCTGACTTTCAACTTACCCATAGATTCACCACCATTCCTCCAACTGCGCCTTCAACTAAGTAGCTAGGCTAGCTACTAGCCTTGCTGCTTCTAGCCTAGCAAAACGTTGCCGAGCAACGCACAAACTTGGGAACTATTTGTCGCGGAAGTCATTAAATAAACCTTTCAACCTTCATAAAAGTGTACGAAGTTTATGTTGTGTGTGTTCAGTTGGCAAATGGCCGTATAATAAGGGGCCATTTCAGGCCTCTAGGGGAAAGAGTTACATAGTATTCAGGGCGAAACAAGACCCCTCCGCTTTGCGTAGGGGTCCGGTTCGTCCTATCGGTGCTTATTTTCCCGATAATGACCAGCGTTCTATACATTATCCCTTACATATCAACACCCTTATATCAGCTCAACATATGAGGTTTATGAGACAGAAGAGAAGTTCAAGTATAACTTTCTAACTAGCTTCGCATTGTTATCTGATATCTCCAATTGAGTGTACAGATGTATTTCATTCTGAAGCCTGGCATACACTCATCTCTTTACATTTTTACGTAATTTAATTTTGGGAGGCAACCCCGCGGTAACACGCATCAGTGGGCTCCATCAGCATAATATTAACTCTACTCTTAATGCCCTTTTTTCTTACCAGCTAAGCATTTACGCTGTGAACTTCTTGGCTTACAAAAGAATTGGACAAGCCTGTCTCTGTTGCAGCAATGGGCATATATCTAGATGATGGATCAGCTTACTATTAGTTCCCTCTTCTGTCGCCTGCTTTGCAAACACCACCACTTATTTTCCCCCCCATCCGTGCTTCCAAGTGATCAGTGTTTTTTTTTGTGTTTTTTCCAGATGCATGTTATTTGATTAAGTGCCTCATCATTGGATATTGGCAGCAGCGCCGCCTCCTCCTCCTCCCTGGTGCCAAGCCACTGGGGATATAAAAAAGCCGCGGTCACTTAAATAGAGAGGACACAGTGCTTGTTTTCAACCTCGCGTCCACGCCTTAAAAACGCACCCCCCGACTCATTCTCAAAGTGGCGCGGTTAAAACTTTCATTTATTCGCAGAGACGGTGATAGATGACGTTTAATGATGTGAAAATGAGGGATATGGGGGTCTAGTGAACGCAATTACGTACGGGTAAGATGTATGAGTGTGTGAGGACGGGCTAGAGCTGAGCCGGGGCTGCTTAACCAAAAGATAATTAGCCCCATGCAATGCAACGAGATGTAATGAGTTTTAACGGGATTGTTCCACTCTGCTTTGAGGACAGGATCAGTCTGGCTTTCTAAATCAAGGCACTTCATATATATTGTTTTATGGTTTCATTTGTAAGAGAGTAATCCAGCGAAATCAGCCTCCACCACCGGCTGATGAGGTGTAACCATTTCAGCGCTCAAAATGGCCTTCTCTACGGACATTTATATTTCTTGTGTGGCAAACAGTGTTAATTTTGACGACATATTTTAATTTAGTTTTAGTCTTAGTCTTTTGACGAAAAAGTAATTCGATTTTAGTCTAGTTTTAGTCGACTAAAATTGCAAGTCAATTTAGTCGACTAAATTTAAGACGAATTTAGTCGACTTTGCATTTATAATATTCATTATAATCATATTTAATCTTGTTCCTCTGCTTCATGGAGCTGTTCCACATGAACAAAGCTCAGAGCTGATCCTTTGGCTGAAGATTTACATGATCTGAGGCGATTTTATTAATTGGCCGTGAGAGTAAATCCTACGCTGACAGAAAAGGCAAAGGGAGAGAGGGATATTGTACATTCAATTATACAATGGAAATTTTTTTTGGTTGTAAATACTGTTTAAGTGGCGCTAGCCTGCAGTTAGCTTTGCCCGTTAGCCTGTTGGCTTCTTCTTGATTCCACTAGTGTGTATTGGTGGCTCTGGTCCGGTGACAGTCAAGTTGCAATTGTGGTTTTCTGGCCAGAGACACCAGGGGAAGATAAAAAAGATCCTCCAATCAGCTCATTAACACTTGTATTACCCCCAGAGGGACTACGGAAAGGATTTATAAAGGTAGTATTGCTTTAATGTTAAGTTAGTTAACCTCTTAACCTTTGACTTAACCAAAAGCATTTTCCTCAGTTTAGCTTTACCCAACTCTCAAAGCTTCTCGACTGGAGCTGACACCCTTTAGAACAGGGGGAAGAGAACCTCCTGCCCGTCGGGAGCAGCTGATACTGGTCGTGGAGGTTATGAGTGGAGTCCCATGAGATGAACAGGCCATTCCTTGGAATATCTCCCAAGACGATCTTCTCATTCATCCTCATGATCTATTGAGAGGGCTTTTGTGCACATCACTGAGGGAGCCGAATAATCCCAGGATGCCAAAAGTGAGTATGTAACGGATAAAATAGTTATAAAACCGCTGAAGAATTGACTTGCCGTCGTCTATGTTTGCAAAGCAAGTGCAAAAGTGCGATTGTGAGGGGGACAAACCATGTGTGAAGAGAATGTCTAATGCTCCCTGAACCGCTTTTTCACAATGTGAGCCTGATGAATCCTGGCATTGTCATCGCGGAAGAAGAAATAACCGGTCGCTCAGGATGTTCAAGTGCAGCAACCTCAGATCCCAACAGTTTAATCAAGGTGGCGACTTCTTGTTGTGGTCGCTCAGGCAGTGTGTTTGTCATAACGCTATCATTATCCTTGATTTCATCTTTGGGAAATGAGTTGACCTTTTGCTCCGAAACGCAGCTAGCCGACAACACGATGTATTTATCATCTGGCCTTTTGCCAGCTGTGCCACAGGCCAAGCCATGTCGAGTGAAGTTATCCAATATTGATCCCAACGGAGCAGTTCATTCTGCAAATCCAGCCCATCCATCACGCAGTGTCAGGGGAGCAGCCTCTGAGAGCGCGGGACGGGTCACCACGGAGCTTTCAGGGGCAAGCGTTGCAAATGAGCGCATGGGGACTGACAGATCATTTGCGTATGAGTTAGAATTTTAAGGATAGCGCTTTATGATACAAGGTAAGCAACACAATCACTCACACAGAAAGAGTCCTGTGGGTAATCCAAGCATCCAGACAGAAAAAGGGGATAATTAAAAGCAAATTGGACTCAACGGGGGACTTGAAGCAAAATATGTGTGAAAAACTAATAGGCTATTTGATGACCATATGTGTTGAACCTGCAAATGAATGTGTTTTTGTATTTTTGCGAAGGAGGCTTCTGTATCAGACATAGAAGGGATGAAAACGTAATTACGAGGCTCAGACTTGGGGACAATGGTCTGAACAAGATGTCACATCTTATAGTGAAGCGTGGCCCAGGGCTGAGTGCGGTATGTCTGGAGGAGGAGGCTGAAGAGCATGTTGTTTGGCAGGGCAGGTGATGAAGGAGAGGCTGAAGGAGCTGGAGCTAAGGAGTTAAATTTGAAGAGCTTTCTGGGTAGTGGTAGTAGGGCACAGTAGGGGGAATTGATTTTTTTTTTTTTTTTCTGTCTTCTCTTTTTCCTATTATTCTTTTCCTATCCCATGTTGCGACATAGACTGTTCTATGGTCGGGACAATAGTGCGTAGCTTACTGTTTGACCCATCGTCCAGAACAGATGGTGATGTAAATGGTTTCTAACCGCCAAAAAACTGTGTCCCATCTCGATAGGACAGGGGTGGGCAACGCGAAGCCCAGGGGCCAAGTCCATCGTAGAACATCTGGCCCTCAAGATGATTTTTGGAACATCATTACACAAATCAGAGATCAAATGCCTGTCAAAGTATATGATGTACAACACTGGCATTTGTAGAAAGTGATGGTTTACCTTTACCTTTTTTACCTTTACAATTAGAGGGTCCGGCCCATGGTCTTTAGGCAATGAAGAAAATCGTCCCTCAACCAAAGCAAACTTGCCACCCCTGCGATAGGGATGACCTCACCAATAGCTGGGGTTCAAACCCACAACCATCTCACAAGAGTGCCAACCAATCAGTTACTTTACTGCCTTTTTATTCAGCTCATGTGGATTGAATTCAGATTTTGATAGCCATACAAATTATACATTTTCCTTGGTCTTAACATTTTCAGCAGGACTGTGTTTCCAAGCTCAGTTAAGAAACTCTTTGTACTAATCCAAGGTTGAAGTTTCATAGATTCACTACAAAGCATGCGGAATCAAACAGGTTTCGTCCTTTTGTCTCTTATACATTTCGATTTCTTAAACTTCTAACTCTGAATATTCAGTAACGCAGCATTGCTTCTCCCATAGCCAAAGCTGGATATAAAACATAAAACGTTTTAGTTTTGTTTTCCACACGCTCTGCTCAAAACCAAAAACACACGTGTTGACCTTTTGACTTGACGCTTTCGACATTAATGGAAAAAATACTATTAGCGGCTTTTGGTGGCTCACAACACGGTACAGAGGCTGGGAATAAAGGCAAGCGCTGTAGCAGAACGCAGTGTGTGAGGTGTATGTGAATGCTGCGTCTGGTCTATGGCGGGTTCTGGAGAGATAAGTGCATATTGTGGTCAGCAGGGGCCTCGGGATCTGGAGACGTGACTGGGTTTGGCAATTAGCAAAAGAGCTGCAACCTTGTGCATGTCCGTTACATGTGCTGAAAGATTTCTATCTTGCCTTGTTGCAAAGTGGGAGACTTTCTCATTGGGGCGGTAGGTCATGAGTTATAAAATGTTAAGATTAAAATACAAGGCCGTCCACAGGGGAGCGTTATCCAAAACTAATAACAAAAACAAAACAACAGCGGAACAGTAAAGTTTACTTCTGTGCCACTACTGGAAAATAAAATGTTTAACACACTATAGCCTTCTGAGAGAATACTAAATGAAGTATTTTACATTTTAAAATTGATGCAATCCCAGTCTGTGTCAGATGCATTTACATTTAAATTAATATTTGAGTTTGTGATATTTGATCCTGACCTCTGCAGTGACACACTGAAGCAACAACAGCAGTTCACAAAGCAGATAGGCCAAATAAGCAGTGTTATTATGTAAATGAAGTTGTTTGACACATATTTATTGGAGGATGAATAACCACTAACTCTTTCTGACATTTGTCCTTGGACTAGGCCCTGTGAAAAGTTTCTATTCCCGGTAGTGTTGGAAGAGAATATAGAATATATAAGTATACTTTAAAAATAGAAAATTAGCACCTACACATATAATCCATATACAGTGCAACCTTAAAGCAGTACTAACTCTTCCCCCTAGAGGCCATAAGCGCAACTGCAGGTGTAGTAGCAAGTTACGATTTTTTAACGTATTAATTGTCTTGGAGAGTAAATACTACGCTGACAGAAAAGGCGAAGGGAGAGAGGGTTACTGTGCATCCAATTATACAATGGAAATATTTTTTTTCACTCAAACCTAGCTGTAAATACTGTTTAAGTGGTGCTAGCCCGCAGTTAGCTTTGCCCGTTAGCCTGTTAGCTTCTTCTTCGTGATTCCATTAGTGTGTATTGCTTTCTCCGCACCGGTGGCAGTCAAGTTGCAAACATGGTTTTCTGGTCAGAGACACCAGGGGGAGATGAAAGACCCTCCAATCATCCCATTAACACTTGTATTACCCCCACAGGGACTACGGAAGGGATTTATTAAGGTAAACAAGTTACTTAGTACTGCTTTAAAGTACAGACGTAATGAAAGAAACCACATTGCATCATTCATGGTATAGATATTAGGTCTAAACCCATGATTAAAGCCACTCTAAGGGTTTGAAACAGTGAAAGTGTTGATGCCATGAGTCCTGGCAGGGTTCCTGTAACTGCACAGCGTCTCGTGGTGCAAATTGCATCATCAAAGCTCATCTCATTTTGCTATGGCAAATTACTGTTATCTTACAAAAAGTGGTGCAAAACCCAACCTCGGGGAGTTCCTGCCCATGAGGAACTTGCTACATAAAGGTGTTAGTTCAACAAGTTTCCGTCATTAGATCGAGTTGTTCTCTGAGATGGATATTTTACACACCCCATTGAAAGCGTTACAGTTTCAATTTCCTCTCTGAATAAAGAGCCTGTTGATTGGGAGAATTGGCAAAATGGCGGAGTCTCGGTGTTATTCACTTTGGCTAACATCTGCAATCACAGCCTCTGAGTGAAGCATTAGGACAAGAGCCTCTCGTCACATTATGAGAACGACGCGTTTCATCTCATCTCTGGGTTTCTCGTTCAAACCCATTTCCAGCGTGCGTCACGGCCTGTTTCCAACAAACTCCAGTTACTCATAGGTCGTTTCCCCCATACTTCATGTATAAATCCTTTTTATTGATTGATCTGACATTCAAATTTTTACGTTTACGAATAATAATAAGCAGGACTGTGATCGGTTTAGTCAAGCAACAGCCACATTTCCATTAGGCAGCCCCAGGGCAGCCGAGGCAACAGTAGTACTTATGAGAGAGTGAATGAGATGAAGTGCTTTTTGTATATTGAAAGGCACTTCATAAATCTAAAACCTGGGATGTACTTGAGACTAAACACATTTTTATCACTAACTTGCACTTTGTTGGATAGAAAATTCTGTCTTGAACTCCCCTCCTGTTGCTCCCCTTTGCTGCACAGCTGTGTCAATAAAGAGAAATAAAACAATGGAGAAATGAACGCTATGAGTGTTTTTACTTCGTGACGAAAGGATTCAGCTTCCCAAGAGATTGAGAGGTGAGGATACATTTCCTTGGCACGTAGGACTTCAGGTGGAGCAGTTTGGGAAATGAGGGAGCTTTTGTGGAAGCTGCCGACGCAGTGCTAAGAATGGCCACTGGAGAAGATTTAAAGATTACTCAAATATGTGCAATCAGGTCGAAACACAGCTCCAAGCCTGATTTTGATGAGAGAACAGCATTGTAGCATGGTAAAAATCTCTAAGACGATTTTGCATACTACCCCCTTCAACCTCTTAACCCCCGCATTAACCGAGCATATTTCCTCTAGTTTGGCTTTACCCAAATCTACAAGCTTCTTGGACAAAGTGTCAGAAAAATGTGACAAAAAAGCTCAAAAACGAGATGGAAATGAGGATTAAAAAAAAAAAAAAAGCAACAAAAACGTGTCAAAAAAGCTTAGAAAAAGCATAAGAATGAGGCCCTTATTTTTTGTATATTGCTGTTTTAATTCTATTGTAATTGACACATTTCAGGTTAAACATTTTGTTCTTACCTGCTATGTCAAAGTTTAATAAACCTGAACCATATCAAACACAAAGATATTTTATCAAACCAGTGTATCGTCCATAGGAGCCCGGCGTTTTGGAGGTTTGTAAACGAACAATTTCCAAACTAGGCCCCAGAATGGAAAGATCTCAAAACGCTGTTTATGTGACGCCGTTGTTGCGTCGTCTCCGCAACTTTTACTAAAACGATGACATCACAGCACCAGAGTGGTGTCCATAATCTACTGACCTTATAATGAGTTTTACTCATGGATCTATGATGGTTTAACTTCGCTCCTCTTTGCCCCACTGCGATCGGCGAGCCACAGGTGACAAGTAGAAAAACACGGCCGTCAGTCTGTGTTTTTGGACTGACAGGAAAAGTCACTGACAGGTTTTTCTGCTTTAGTCCCGTTACGTCTGAAGAATAAACTCTCCTCCTCGTCTCTTCTGTAGATCGTAAATCCTTGAATCAGTTTCATTTTCACTGTTTACATTCCACAAACGTTTACTGCGCATGCGCCCTCTACATCTTGTTCTATTATCTGTGTTAGCATCACAGCGCCTCACACAGGCCTAGAAGATGAATTGCGCCGTTTTCAGAGACCTGAGTCGACACATTCCAGTTTCTCAAAATATTAGCATTTTGTCTTCGTGTGGATATATAGCCTGAATGTTAGAAGAGTTTTGTAGGTCTTAGTTTTCAAATGAGGCATTATACACACACTACAGGCTGTTATCTTATGGATTTGGATAAAGCTGAACAGGAGAAAATGTGCTCGGTTTAGAGGTTAAAAATGTGGTACCGAGTGCACAGACCACAGACATCAATGCGGCTCCACAGTTAATAACGTCACACTCGTCTGAATCCTTCGACTAAACGGTTCTTGTGAGACCACACGCTTCCTCTGCTTTTTCGTCGTATCTGTAACAGGAAATCCCGCATCCCCCCCTGAAGATGTTTACCAATCTGAGCACATATCTGCCCAGTCACCGTCCTGCTCTCGGGGGGTAGAGCCAGTGGCACAGCGCCTTAAATGTAAATGAGATGGAGATTGTAAACACGAGAGTCCCTGAACGCATCTTGGCCCACAGTGTCCTGAAGGATCACTTGTTTAGTCACAGACATGGCATGAGGGGAGGGGGACGCGACCCACATCAGGCTTTTGGAGGTTTTCGAAACAGAGATTTTTGGACTGGCTGTGCAAATTTACTCTGAAATCAAAAGGTTGCGAGTCGAGACGCGCTGATGATAAGAGAGAGGAAAAGATAAAACACGGGGGAGACTTGAAAAGGGTTTGAATTATTGATTCCCCGGTAGATTTCTTCACTCTAAACATATGGAGAAATATGTTTAAATGTATGGCTTTTTTAGATAAGGCAGTTTTCTTATATCGGATATTGCAATCTCTCTGATTGTTTTTTGTTTTATTCCATGTTATCCATTTCTTGTATCGCCCTCGGAATGAGACAGCTCAAATGTGCATGAATTGAAGCCCATGTCTGTTTTTTTAGATCTTAAATTTGGCGACATTTTCCTGTTGACTAAAAGCTACAAATTTGCCTGCAATAACTAATAAGAAGGTTTTGTTTACTGAAGTGTTTTGCTTAATTGACTTGCTTAACTTCAACTCATAACAACCCCGCCCAAGAAGTGACTTCCTGTTTTGATCCAGCGCGCCAAAATAAAAGCACGCAGCTCGTCTCATTGATAGGTTCATTAGTTCATATAATTAAATACACACGTTTTAAGTGTTTTGTTTGGGCCCCAAAAGGTATGACTTCTGGAGTAGTTTGTTACACTTTCATGCCATTAAAAACATACCCTTTCTATGTACCCTTCAAGTCTTATACTTTTTTTTTTTTTTTTTTTTCGGACAACCTGGACTTGAACCAATGTACTTGGTTTTAAAGGATGTAAAAAAAAACAACAACAAATAAACATTTAGGTGGATAATTATTATTATTTATTTATTTATTTTGCACATTTTTATGTGGAGAGGAACTATCTTTGCAGAACACGCAATCTTTGGGGAATATCCCCGCCACCACGCCGTGCGCTAGCTGCAGCTAGCGCCCCATGTGACAGAAGGGGGTGCTACTATTGGAGAACTTCATGACATCATCACACTGTGAAGGAGTGACGTACAGGGATATCCCGGATATCAGCATGTAGCTATGACTCTCGTCTTTCTGAAGAAAAGAGCTTGTTTCTATCATTTATGGATCGGAAAATATCCGCAGATAAGTAAAACTTTATCTTTGGCGTTGAGCTAATGAAGAAGATGGTGCTTTTATTTTGGCGTGCTGGAACGACACAGGAAGTCACTTCTTGGGCGGCGTTATGATTTGAAGTTATGCAAGTCAATTAAGCAAAACACTTCAGTAAACAAAACCTTCTTACTAGTTAATGCAGGCAAATTTGTAGCTTTTAGTCAACAGCAAAAATGTCGCCAAATTTAAGATGTAAAAAACAGACATGGGCTTTATAATAAACATACGAGTCCATGACAAATAACCTGCGTAATCATATTTCATGCAGGATGGGGATCACATACATGTGCAGCGCTGTCACCCACACCATAAAGCAAACACGATTACGCTATATTTCTAATACTAAGGCCTGCTTATAGCAAAGGATGGATTAGTGGCTCGAGGGTGGAACATTTCCTTAAATCAAATCCTCACATCTGTGTCCAGGCTTTTACTGCGCTCACATCCTTATTGAACAGCCTTCAGACCGCACGCTATTAGCGGCGAACCAAAATAAATCCTGGCAGCAATTAGTGAGCGTGCCCACCACTCACCTCATCACAGGGGCACGAGACACGCAGGGAAGATATCAAGCAGGTGACGTCAAAGTTAAAGTGCCATTGTGGGCAAGAGGGGAATGAGCAGACATGAAAGCCTAATGTGGGCTGTTAGCATGGTCAAAGAAAGCATGTGCTCCAGAGGGAGGTTTAGCCATAGGCATCCGTTTTTTGCAAACGCCTCCACACTAAACATACAACTGTGCAGTAACTCCACAACTTTTTGCAAGACTTTTTTTTCCCCTCTTCGACTTTTGGCAGTTCCCTCCCACATTCTGTTTAGACCAAAGTGCAGCAGCTGAGAAGCACCAGGGGGCGGACTGGCCATGTGTCCATTCTGGAAGAGCACAGAAGGGCCACAGGCTCTAGGGCCACCGGTTTGGCCTCTCAAAGTTCTTCTTAACTTCTTACCCCCCAGCCCCCGTCTAAGCCGAGCTTTGCCCAAATCTAAAAGCTTAAAAGAAAACATGACCAAAAAAAGGCAATAAAGAGACGAAAAAAGGACCTCAAAGCAATGAAAAATGCGACAAAAACGCAACATGACAAACAGTTACGATCATTTTGTAGGCCTTAGCTTTCAGATGAGGCATTACTCTGTTGCTTTCCAGGCGAGACACATTAGATTTGGGTAAAGCTGAACTGGAGAAAATGCACACGCTAAAGGTGAATGGCAAGAGGTTAAAATATGTCTTTGGGCCAGGCTGGTCAGAGTCCAGGGCCGTTTTTCAGTCCCAGTCCACCCCTGCACGCACATTTTTTTCCGATGCTTCTGGGGCGACAGCAGTGCCGTGGCTGGGGATCCATCTCCACATGTGGAGCCAGGCTGATGATCACCTGGAGGATTCAATATTGTACATGTTTTTGCTTCAACAAATCAGGACCTTCAGCACGCTCTGGGGCAGTTTGCAGCCAAGTGTGTAGCGGCCGGGATAAGGATCAGCACCTCCAAATCTGGAGAACATGGATGGATGGATGGATGGATGGATGGATGGATGGATGGATGGATGGATGGATGTACATGTTTTTAGTGGTAGGGGAAACCGTCAAACCCTGGACCTTCTTGCTGTGAAGCACAAGGGCTTCCCTCTGTGCCACCATGCAGCCCTTTTTTCCCCCCTTCTCTTCATTTATTTATTTTTATTACAAATTACAAGCACATCCAAGTTCTTCACAGGGATGAGTGTATAAGCACACTTTCCGACTTTCAGGGAGAAAAGTGGAGCTTTATTGTCGGGAATGCTTGCTTTAAGGTTGATGGTTTGACTAAAAATGATTAATTATGACTGTGGTCTTTTGTCTGTAGTTATATCCCCTAAAACCTCTTTATGCAGAGTGTCGCTAGTTTACGACATACCTCTTCCTGCAAGAATTTAGCATCAGCTTGAAAGCAAAAACAAATCCAATCTCTGAGTGAGAGGCGGATATGACCACACAGCAGACCCTCCAGAATATCCTGAAGGACAGTTCCCCTCTCCTCTGCACACCTTCATAACTCAGACCCCTCCATTGGAGACCAGCCCAGGCACCGAAGAGCATATGCAGCCAAGAAGAGCAACACAAACAAAACATGGAAAATGTTTTATCCCACAAGCTTTAACGTTGTTTTATAGATTATTTTCTTTACTTCTATTGCTGTTTTTATTCTATTATAATTGACACATTTCAGGTGTAATTTTGACACATCAGTCAACGATCCCAACTACTTCAGGAATGAACCCATATTTTGCAGAGAAAATGGGAATAAAGGCTCTGACTTTGTGGATGAGATGGACCTGATAAAGAAGAAGCTTTTGAGAATTTTTGCTTAGAGTCAGAAAGAAAACAACAAAGCCGTGGTTCCCAGTGGGCACATATTTATGACATGTTACCTGCTAAGAAGAATAAGCACTTAGCTGGGGGTACTTGGAATGCCCTCAGATTAAAAAAAAAAAAAAACTTTCAAAAGCAAACTCTCTAAGACTTTAAGACTTTTTCATGTTTTTGTCTCACATATTTCCCGGTTTGCTAGAACCCGGAAGCGGAAGTCGTGACGTCACACTTAACAAACGTAGAGGCTGCAGCCAGTTATCAGGGCTGTGACCAAATTTATCTTTTATCATAAAGGGAGACTAAAAAACGTGAGACTGCAGGGTTGTCACGTCACCCCCGCAGTTAAAGTTACAGCTCCAGTGCCAGTTTGTGTAACAGTATGTGACTGTCAGTAGCTAGATGCTAGCATGCTAAGGTGTTAGCCTGGAAGCTAGGCCCTAGTCTTACCTTAGAGCAGACGTATGCTTGTTTATTTTGGAGACATGTAGCGAGTGTAGGCCGTCCATTGTCTGATCCATTGTAGGCAGTGTTCAGGTTGTGTTTTCGCTTTGGGAAGGGAAATAACTCTACTCCAGATACACTCCTGTGGTACCTAGTGTCCGATTTATACTCCATACCCAGAGCGCTTCACCATTTGCTTCTTCTTCTTTGTCTGGTAGGGTTTTTGGTGGTTAGCAGTAAAAAATAGTGCATCTGCTCAGTGCTCATTGGTGGTATGTCCCATAGATATATGCAAAGGCTAGATGTTTTAAGGCAGAGTCACTTCCGGCATGACGGGCGGCCATCTTGCCACAGGGAAGCCAAGAGTGATCAGCACAAACACAAATCCTCATATCTCGCTGAAATCTTCACGGATTTACAAACGGTTTGGTTTCTTACGTGGCAATAATTTTGAGTGAAACATGTTGAAAAAAGGATTTTGTTTTTTTATTCATATATGCAGTGTCATGCCTACATCTCTGAGGTTTATAACAAACCAAACCGTTACCGAAATTGAGCAAGTTATGGTTATATTAAAAGTACATGCACCATAAAACGCAATGTGATGAGTGAGCGAGCTCCCTGTGGCAAACTACATTAAAGTTGATCCACAGAGAATAGATCATACTGTTCTCATTAGGTAAACATGGTGCACCACTGTTTCATCTCTCGAGAACAAGAGCATGCGCAGGTTCAGGTATTTATCATAGCTCCTGCATAAAGATGGCCGACACTGCAGATTGAGTGATGCAATGCGGAGTCACAGCCCTTGCAACATTGGCAAAGTGACCACATGACGTCTTGGCTGGGCTAGTTTGAGAGAGAGGGGTAAAGCAATCGGGAAAGTGAAATACTGGGAAATTTGTTTTTATTTTTTATAATGTACAAATTGACTAATGCACTTTTCTTGAAGGTCTTAGATTCGGGAGTACAGGCAAGTTACGAAAGGGGCTTCACATACGGAGTCCAGTAGTAATGGAGCTTAGACTGGCCTGAGAAAGCAAACATAATATAACCCGTGTGGTGCCCTTTAGTTATGCCTTGTCACTCAGAGAAGGGTACAATTGGGCTGTTGATTTTGTAGTGCTATTGTTTAATGATTGGTCAAAACAAATTGGTGGTGGCTTTAGCAACTTTGGGTTGGTGAATTGAAGTGTGTTGTTATATTGTGTGATATTTAACACAATCATATTTAAAATTTTGCTAAAAAATATGTAGAATTGTTCCTTGCTTCCTCTGATTTGTGTTCTTTTTTGTATTAACTTCAGCTTGAACCTTTTCAGTCATACTGCACACGGAATAATGGAAATGTAATGAGTGAATAAACTACTACTACTTGGAAACGGGAACAAAGCATCTTTCTGTGTCACTTATATTTTTGAACAGAAATGTGCTTCATCTTTCTCTTTACTTTACTGCACTGCACAAAATAAATAACTACATGTCTATATTTGAGCATAATTATCTAAATTTGAGTTGTTTTGACGAGCTAAGATGGAGATGTCCGTTTTCCCTTGATTAGTTCACTTGTTCTGAGATGTTTCTGACACGTTTCAAAACATCGGGCCTCATTTATGAACATCGTCTTAAGAAACTTCTTAAAATTCATTCTTACGAAGGCAGTGTCAGGAAACTGCACCAGATTCTCGTCACGTTCTTAAGTCGGGAAAATACTTCACACGTGTGTTCTGAGTTTGGTGAATGCCGACTTGCAAGCGAGCGCATGTGAGGACGAATAAGCATCTGATTCACCATATATGGTAAATACCGTTACTGCGGCACATTTAATGCTACATTATTTGTGAACGGCAGCAGTCAAAAGTTTTAGCAGTAATACATCGGTACATTAAAGGGGCTAGATGCAAGTTAGTCATTGTATGTTCACTACTGCCACCTCAGGTCATACGTGTAACTGCAGCTTCTATATTAAGCTCGTGCATGACGGCACTTTGGACCCGAATTAACACCTTTCTGAGTGACAGGGCAGGATTTTAGAGGCAGTTGTGGTGAACAGGTCTGAGCTCATTCTACACATTAGGACATGGCTGGAACATGTAGGGGGATGAAAATACTTAGCTTTAACATTTTTAAAACTATGTATAGTCCTTTAATAAAAGTAGACTACAAGTGTAAACCAACTTATTTCTGTATATTTATGATGAGGAGATTTACATTCTGGACTTAATTAATACAGGATTTAATATCTACAAATACATACAGTATGACTCAGAATGTTGGGTTCCTTCAGGAGCAGATTGTGAACAGAACTGGAGATTTTTTTGTGCGTAAGAGTCCTCCAGACTGTTCTTAGGATTTGTTCTTACAGAGGAACGTTTTCAGCTAAGAACAAGTTTTGTGAACCTGTGTAAAGAAGGCCTTAAAGGGACTATGCTGAGTTTAAGCATGTAAAAATAAGTATGTTCCTCCCCCTACATGTTCCAGCCATGTCCTAATGTGTAGAATGAGCTCAGACCTGTTCACCACAACTGCCTCTAAAATCCTGCTCAAAAAGGTGTTAATTCGGGTCTGAAGTGCCGTCATGCACGAGCTTCATATAGAAGGTGCAGTTACACATAAGACCTGAGGTGGCAGTAGTGAGTATAAAATGGCCAACTTGCATCTAGTCCCTTTAAGAGCAAATTTGTGTGTGAGAACGTGTTGTGAACGTTCGTGAATGAGGCCCAATGTCTTTATTTGAGATTAATTTCTTTGCCAATAGGGCAAGAAAATTGCTCTTTGGCAGTTTTAGCTTCTTATTTCAAGCAGAATGACCATGAACCAGTCTGAAATGTCATCAAACAAGGAAAGCAATTTTGGTCCCATCGGGATAAATGTCTAAATTTGTGAAAACCACTCAAAATAAGATAAAATTCTCGATTCAAGTCATTTAAACCCATGCTTGATGTTAACTTTTTGTAGTGTGTTTTCTTTCATTTCCAATCTTACCGTCTTTTAAAAATCGACACTGTTGCAAAATAAACCCAAAAGAGTCAACCTGCTACAGTGCATATAAAGTATGCCCCAGTTTCAACATTTTCAGACTTTTAATTCCCCAAACGGCCAAATCCTGACAATCATTTATAATTTACAATAAATCGCGCACAGACATCACAGCACTTTGATGTTTTGGATGTTTTATCAAGTGACCCATTTCGAGGAACCAATTTGTATCTGTTAAAACATCAGTAGATCAGGATTTTACCGAGTACAGACGTTTTGTCTCTTGGAAAAGTAAGAGAAATGTCCTCAAAATGTGCCTTTCAAATGATCCAGTAGTTCTAATGGGAGTCTATATTGCCCGAGTGGATCTCAATACAAATACAAAAGCACCAAAACAAACTGCACAATCCAAGTCTTGCATATGATCAAATATGAATATCTTTTGCAATATCCCATTCAGTCAGTGAAATGGTTCTGTTGACTGTCTGTTAATCCAGGCAGTGCCACAAGCTGCACTTCCAGGTCCCAAGCCTGGATAAATTTGAAGAGTTGTCAGGAGAGGCATCAGGCTGTAACAAAAACTCTGCAACATTAACAATTCAGCAAGTCGATGTTCAGGGCCGGCCCGAGCCAATTTGGTGCCCTAGGCAAGATTGAACTTTTCCATAAAAATAAATAAATAAATACATAAATAAATAAAAAATAAAGGAAAAATAAGCCATTAATTTTTTAATGTACATTTCTGCGTGTTTCTTGACCCAAATCACATGCTACTGTTTTGTTTATTCCTTTTTTTCCCCCCAATCCTTTTGTACATTTTTTGGGTATGGAAAAGGCTAGTTTTATTTTATTTTATTAGGGTTATCAATTCATTATAAAAAACATATAAATAAATCAGAGCATGTGCATCATGAAACAGTTATATTGGAGGAGGAACCTCTACTTCTGAAGCAAATCTTCATCTCAAATCTGCTACATGGCTCCCGGAGGCCGAGAAGGACCAGGGAGGCTCATTTGAAAGCTTGAAACCACTAGTTGCCAACACAAGAGACAGGCAAGTCTTTAACGCTTTCCGTTCCAAAGTTATGTCCGAAAATCGGCGACATTCTAAATGGCGGGATGGCGCCCTTGGCAGCCGCCCGGGTCGCCTATGCCTAGGGCCAGCCCTGTCGATGTCTGGCGATGTTGACGAGGCTGATTCAGCAACTTTTTCTTGTTTGCCATAATATACCATATAATTGTACATTAACTATCACATTTTTAAGCTTCCACAGCTTTCCAATCGGCCAACCATTTGTTGTGCCTCTAAATTTTAAATTACAGACTCGGACAATTTTTGTTTTTGTAATTAATCTCATTTTGCTTCTGGTAAATTGGTTCAATGCATCAGTGACTGGTCTCTCAGGAGTCAGGTCCGGGTTCTCTGTTTGCTTAGTTAAAAAGAAAAAGCCCAACCAGGGACTGGAGTTGAAAATGAGCACAAGCAATAAGCATAAGCTGCAAACTTGTTTTGTACTGTGTTCATTTACAACTACCCAGTCAAATAAATAAATACATTAATGAATGTGTAGACTTAACAACTCTCCAAATGCCACTATACAGACTCTGGTGTGTCTGAGATCAGCTCAACTATGTGGAATCATTGGCCTCATGCCTTAGAGAATTGATGGTGCTTATATTTTCTATTGTCAACATTGCTGTAATTACTGGCAGTATTTTTACACATTTCCATATTCTCTGCTTTTAATTGAACTACGGATCATGTGTCCTTTATAAAGATTTAATTAATTCACATGATGTGCTTCTTGTGAGCACATAATGTGGCTCTGAGAGAAAAAAAGTCACGGTCTTCAACTCCTCACTTTATTGTTCTGACAGGACGCTTTTAATCGCTAATTAAGATATGTTCGCTTTGCAATATCACAAAGCTAAAGGTGGTAAAGTTCAGTGCAGTGAAGTAACTTTTCCAGCACGTGTTAGCTCAACAACTAAAGTTTCTCCCTGGCGTTCAGAAGCTCCTCTCTCTCAGTCCGCTGCCTTTAGGCCGTTTCTTTGTTGAAAAAAGTTGATAAGTCGTATCTCCCTTTCCCCTGTCTGGTGTCTGATGTTGTCTCTCGTCCACAGGGTTGCCAGATTCTCAAAACTATTATATCGTACAAAGATTCCAAAATCTCATATTTTAGCACAAACTATCGTGCACTATAAATATGGCAATAGCGCTGTAGCATCTGCGCAAAATATGGATCATGTCAAATAAATTGCAACGTTGTGAGAGGTGAGCCGGGGTTACGTCTTGCTGACCAATGAAATGCACGGCTGCAGCCAAGGCAGGAGGATATGTATTAGTGGAACTGTAAAACTGATCCAGGGACAGTCTCTCCTTCTGGCAGCAGATATTATGTCTACGTGATACGGAGGCTAAGGCACTGTCCATACGAAGTCAAGCTGAGGACCAAACGCAAAGATATTTTATCAATCCAGTGTATCGTCCATACAAGCCCAGCGTTTTGGGGGTTTGTAAACAAACATTTTCCAAATAGGTCCCAGAGTGGAAAGATCTCAAAACGCCGTTTACGTGGCTCCGTTGTTACGACGTCTCTGCAACTTTTACTAAAACGATGACATCACAGCACCAGAGTGGTGTCTGTTATCCATAATCTACTGACCTTAAAATAAGTTTTACTCATGGATCTATGCTGGTTTAACTTCGCTCCTCTTTGCTCCACTGCAGGAAGCCACAGGTGACAAGTAGAAAAACACGGCTGAGTCAGTCTGTGTTTGGACTGACAGTAAAAGTCACTGACAGGTTTTTCTGCTTTAGTCCCGCTACGTCTGAAGAATAAACTCACCTCCTCATCTCTGCTGTAGATCGTAAATCCTTCAATCAGTTTCATTTTGACTGTTTACTTTCCATATGAGTTTACTGCACATGCTCCGTTATCTGTGTTGGCGTCACAGCGCCTCACACAGGCCTGGAAGATGAATTGCGCCACTTTCACCGACCTGAGTCGACCCATGTGGACGCACACATTTACTGAGCTGGCTTCGTGCTTACAAAGAAAGTTTCTGAAAAAATAAGGGTTTTGTCTTTGTGTGGATATAGCCTAAGTCTGACTCCAGATCAGAGCGAAGGCAAAGCGCCGAGAGGGGACAGTGCATTTAACCAGACTTTACCTGGCGCTCTGAAATTATCGCACATTTAGGGCTTTTTTGAATTATTGATCGTACATCATATAGGGGTCAAAATGATCATACACATATGATAGTTTTCGTACATCTGGCAACCCTGCTCTTACGCGATGTTAGTCTATGGAGTGAGCAGCGGCATTGGCTCATGGGAAATGTACTTCTAACATGTTTAATGCAGTTTACCGGCGTGCCGCATAAGAAATCATTTTGCGGGCTGCCAAAAAGTACCTTGCGGGCCACACTTGGCCCCCGGGACGCCTGTTTTAGAAGAAGATGGGGCAGTAGAAAAGAGTGCAGGACGAAAGGTTAGAGTGTCCCAAGCCTGTCCTGGCCTTGTCACAACTTACACAATGAAAAGCTTTTGTACCATTTACACAGTGTCATTGTTTGCTTTGGACTTGTACGTCGTTCTATTGGGAGTTGTCAGTGCGTTTGGTTCTCATCGACCTTTCTTCGTTATCCCTGCACCTCCACCACCTCCCATCTGACACGCTTCTGCTGTAAGGGCCGACCGAGGCGTCAACAAGCTCACCTCATGTCCGCTCTGCGCTTAACAAGCTGTCGGGGAACAACAAAGTGTCGAAACAATGACTACAAACAGAATGGGGAAGACGTTTGAGGTTTGCCAGGTTTTTGGGATGCAGTACAATCCTGTTAAAGAGCTGTTCAAAAGATGGGCTCATTTTTCATAATGTCTATATGTAGGCGGAAATCAATATTATTAGCTGAGGATTGAATTCTGATTGAACTTTTTCCAACACATATTGTTATTGCCTTTGGATGTGTGATTTATTTTGGTATGTGGGGAAATGTAAAAAGCCTATTGTCATATTAATTCTGGCTAAAGAGTGTTGTCACTTTGTTTATGTCCTCTGTTCCCAATTAGTTTGACGTCACCTCTTCAAAATATGTCTGTAGAGAATATTGTAATACTCACATAACTGCAGTCTTTATGACTCACTAAGTACAACCATCCAAATTGCAATTTTTATTCGATTGCTATTGGCCAGGCAACTTTATTTATACCACGCATTTCTTACACAAGGCAACTCAATATATAAGTTTCGCAGCTCTGGGCATAGGCAACCTAGGTGGCTGCCTGGGGCACCATCTGGTGGAGGTGGCGCATAATTCAATCGATCAATAGTTTCGTATAGACCAATATCTCAACAGGCATTGCCTTATAGAGTTCAGGAATGTGACATCATATCGCTAAGCATTATGGGATTAGCAGCAATTGTAAACTAATGGAGATTTTAGAAGTTAAAATACTGGAGTTATTGTTCACATTAAAACACTTGGAGACCACAGTGAGTTAGATGTATTTACCAGCAGTAACTCAGCAGCTAACGGAGTTGTTCCATGGCTATTTTCTCCACTTTATAAACTGTTTTTAGCTAATGTTAGTCAATGGAAATGTATGCTAACAGCTGCAAAGATGGCCGATCTCCATGGTAACTGTAGACTTTCCCGAACTCTATAGACCCTTTAATTGTCTGTAAACATTATGGGCTTAGCTGGAGGCAGGAAGCTAGATTCCAATTTCCATTGGAGCTGTTGTCATGGTAACGATAAACAAATGTTTAACTGTTTTTGGAAATATCAAAGAAACCTTATTTTATCGTCTCAAATGTCATTCCTCTTGGTCTTGCACCTTAAGCCACAACAGGACCACATTTTGTAGTTGTAGTTTTACACTTATAATCGCTAGTTTTAGTTTAAGGTTTTTTTTCTCTTGATCACTTCCTGCCTCCAGATGATGTCACTGATGATGTCAGCAGTCAAAGGGGACAGCACTAACATTATAAAGGAAGGGAAAGGAATTCGTATAGTGTATATTTGTATAGTGTATATTTGTATAGTGTATATTTATATATCGCTTTTCACATGACAGAAGTCACACCCAAAGCGCTTCACATGAAATGGAGGGGGTTTCATACAGTTGTAGCCACAGTTTCCCCTGGGGCAGACTGACAGAAGTGAGGCTGCTCACATCTGCGCCAACGGTCCCTTTGACCAACAACCTCTCACCCATAGGCATTGGGTGAAGAATCTTGCCCAGGGTCACTTCACCCATAACAATGAAACAAGACAATAAACAAGACAGAGATAAAGTTGAGGCAAATGAATCCAGGCAAAGATAATGTCCAAACAGGCGTCGGCAGCAGGTGGTGACGAGCCTCATTGTTTAAAACTGAGGTCCATGCCATGTCTTTTCCACATAACTTTTGGACAGAAATAAATTGAGACCTGAGAGATTTCAAGACTTCAAATGAGCTCCCCCCGGTCTTCCAACGCCTCCGGGGACCAGTGCAACGACACAGTGAAAAGTAAATTTACATCAGACACTTCCCCCTCCAACAAAACCAGCCCAGCAACAAAACTGTTGTGCACGTGTTTCATAATTGCTCATTATCTGATTAGACAAATAAATGTATAGGTAATTATACCCAACAATAATAATAATCTTAATGAAATAAGAGCCACAGAAAAGAAAAATCTTTATCCATGTCTGCATGTGCTAACACTCACACGCAAGTATAAGTGCTATAGATACATGTTTTGAGTTGTTGTTTTTGTTTTAGTTTATTTACTTATTTGGGGATCAAAATGTTCAAAAGATAAAATTTGGTTGTGAAGCGTACGAGGACACATGCAGACTCATTGCCTTGAGTTCCACATTTCATTGTTTTTCATCAGATATTGTACATGGTTAATTGTTAATGCCTGACGACAGAGGAGACAGACGTTTGTGGACGACGTTGACTAATTGGAAATCTGGGGTGGTATTTGCAAGGGATGTCTTTTATGATAGCACTATCTCCTGGGAGACTGAGCTCACGGCGTGCAATATTTTGAGACTAATTTGGATGTGCAGCTGTAAAGGAAGCCAATACCAAACTGCTGTGTCTGTGGATGAAAGTTTAGGTTTTAGGTATTACCAGGAGAGTAGCGTAAGAGACAAGCATGACATAAATCTTACCAGCATGCATTCTAATCAATGCAAGGAAGATTGATAATGCTTTTGATATAAGCCCTATGTTGCTTGTTTGTTTGTGGGCTATATCTTCAAAGGTCTGGAAACTGTGCTGGGCTCCGTTCATTACTTAACGTCAGGGCCACAATGGCATTTTTTGGAGCAACTTTAGTCTGTGACCATAGTGTGTGTTTTATCCATCCAACTAAAAGAAAAGATTTAGATCATGTGTGAGTGTTTTCTTTTTGTTTGTTTTTTAAAGCTTGCATTTATTGTGTCTTAAGGCGATGTTGATGTTGTCCAGATGATTCATAGGGACAGCTCCTGTGACCCCTCCAGCCCCTTTTCGGTCTCTGGAAGCTCCGCGTCCCCTCTGCTCTGCCTGAAAGCGCGTTTTACTAAGACGCTAAGCTTTTCCACTCTGTTTAGCTGCATGTTTCATCCACAAACTATGAGTTGCAAGGTTTAAAACCATTAACTATTACAAGGGAACCTAAAACTGTTTGTTCATAAAACTTGTACTGAGAAATTCTCTTTATCTTTAGATAGTGTTGATGCCTTCTCGGTCCTGTTAGACAACAATAAACAATAGTTAATTGGCTTTCCAGCTCAAGTGAATGACTATTGTTCTATTGTATTTAGTACAATTTGGGAACATTATTTTATTTTATTGTTCTGTACTGAAAAACGTTTCAGGATCTGTGGTCCAATCCAAAAGTAATAAGTTGCAGCTTGTTCAGTTGTTTTAGAGCACGCGGGCCAGATCCGGCAAGCGAGATGATTCCATCCGGCACGTGACTTTAGAGCAGCAATTCCTGAGTATGAAAAAAAAAAAAAGTCTCTTGCCCATTCCTATGTGGAGTTTTTTAACCTGAATTCTCACTCCAGCCACTAGGGGGCAGCTTAAATAAAAAGGACAGAATTATGCATGTCTCTAGCGTACTGGCATAATAAGAGATCAGTGTATAAACAACACATTATAGCCATGTGGCAAATGGCTACCACAGTACCGCATTAAAGGGACTAGATGCAAGTTGGCCATTTTAAGCTCACTACTGCCACCTCAGGTCATACGTGTAACTGCGCCTTCTATATTAAGCTCGTGCATGACGGCACTTCGGACCTGAAGTAACAACTTTTTGAGTGACTGCGCAGGATTTTAGAGGCAGTTGTGGTGAACAGGTCTGAGCTCATTCTACACATTAGGACATGGCTGGAACATGTAGGGGGAGGAAAATACATAATTTTAACATTTTTTAACTCTGTATAGTCCCTTTAATAATGACAATGTAACACTTTGAGAAACGTAGGAATCAGGCTTGTTGAAAAAAATGTTTTTTCTCGGGAGTTGAGTTTTGGCCCACGACCCAACATGATTTTGGCACCCCTATTTTGGAGACTTAAATAAAATAACAGTCTACAACACTAAATTCCAGTTCCAGTGCTCTACATTTGTTGTCAAAACTGAGCTGATATACTCGTCAACTTCAAGCAAGGAGACAGTGACTTTCCTGTTGCTTCTTTGCTTTTTCATGAAATATGTTTGCCGTATTAGCGTTGGCCTTCAGTGTGGAAATGTTCCGATTTTCTTGTTTATGCTGAATTTGAATATTAGAAAAACAAATAGCGCACAACCTTGCAGCACTTGTAATGAAACACTGGCTGAAAAGAGCTGATTCCAAAAGCACATTTTTAACACAAAGGCCTATTCACACAGTGGTCCCTCACGGCCAAACAGCAGGCCCCCGGAAGACGGTCTGCTGCAGCTGATGGCCGCACGCTAAACGCAGTTCATCAAATCCTCCCGTGATTTCCCCCACAATGCCTTGCACCTCCCACTGCCGGGATGCGAGGTTGATAAAGTGTCTGCATCGCATGTTACAGAGAGCGCATCGCAAAGACTCTTTGGAGGCCGTTCTGTGTCAGCCGCGGGACTTTAAATAAGAGCCATGAATGTGTGGCTCTCGATTATCAGGCTAATCCAACATTATTTACAAAGATAAACAACAGTCGATCAAAAGTGCGTCATTTTTGTACAAGAAAAGAAAATATTTTATACATTTTGGTTTATTTTTAAAGACCTGAAACGTAGATTTAAAGGTGCATTATGCAACTTTTTATGCGGGACAGTGTTAATTTTGACATATTTTATTTTAGTTTTAGTCTTAGTCTTTTGACTAAAATGTAATTTAATTTCAGTCAAGATTTAGTCAAAAAAAAACATTGCAATTTTAGTCTAGTTTTAGTCGACTAAAATTGCATGTCAATTTAGTCGACTAAAATTAAGACTAATTTCGTCAACTTATATTGATAATATTCATTATGTAAGGGATAATGTATAGAACGCTGGTCATTATCGGGAAAATAAGCACCGATAGGGCGAATGGTCTTGAAGGTGCTTATTTTCCCGATAATGACCAGCGTTCTATACATTATCCCGCTTATTATACGGCCATTTGCTAACTGAACACACACAACATAAACTTCGTACACTTTTATGAATGTCGAAAGGTTTATTTAATGACTTCCGCGACAAATAGTTCCCAAAAGTTTGCGCGTTGCTCGGCAACGCTTTGCTAGGCTAGAAGCAGCAAGGCTAGTAGCTGTGCAGTTGGAGGAATGGTGGTGAATCTCTGGGTAAGTTGAAAGTCAGACTCACGCTAACTTCACGAGCAATTACCCCAACTTCTCTCGCAGTGACAGGGACAGAGATAGTGTCGCTACTACGTAAGCGCGGAGTGATATGAAAGCAAGAACTCCGTTGCCATTGGCAGCGGTCATTATTTTTTTCAGAGGTCCTTTATCAGAAAATAATGACCGGTAGAACGTTGGGAAATCCCATTCAAATCAACGGAGCCTCTACTTATGTTGTGAAGAGCCGTATAATAATCATATTTAATCTTGTTCCTCAGCTTCATGGAGCTGCTCCACATGAATAAAGCTCAGACCTGTTCATTTGGCAATCTGAAAGAGCCTCATATCATGTAAATTCACTGTCAATAGAAGTTTGGATGATTTTAGTCTCTCCCTTTCATTTTTATTTAGTCTTATTTTAGTCGACTAAAATATCTGGACATTTAAGTCATAGTTTTAGTCTCATGAAAAACTTTTAATTTAGTTTTCGTCCAATTTTAGTCGTCAAAAAATCACTTTGACTAAAATTGAGACTAAATATTTGAGTCGCCGAAATTAACACTGATGTGGGAAAAAAAGAAAAGCAGATATTTGTTTGTATTTGTATTCTGCGTGTTTGACATTGTAGTGACCCTGCGGCTGTGTGAGTGGTCCGCACGGCACCTCTACTTTCCATCACGGTGGCCTCTAGGACGCTCCAGGCTCAATTGTTTTCAAAGGTTTTTTTTGGAATGTGGACCCTCTCACCAGAAATCCTACAAAACAATTGATAGTGGAGTGTTTTAAAGATCACCATGATAGAGGTCTTATACTCACCACAAAAAAAAGTTGCATATCATTTGCATATGACACACGAAATCCACGCAGTAATATCATCACTTTACTGTGCGGACGCCGAACTACTTCTGGTATTATTACGCCCTACAATATAGTTCCCCCTTTTATCCGCTTAGAAAATCCACATTGTTTAAATTTGTGTAATTATACTTTTGTAGTGTAACACTTCACGTATCCATATTTAAATTGGGAAAACGTGGAAGAGCTTGGTAGCCTCTATCTTCAGCTAATTTGGAGCTATAGTGGAGAGCGGGAGAGGCTAAATGCTAACTTGTCTAAGCTAAGGTAAGAACATATCTCAGTATGTAAAAACGGTGGCCTATTCCTTTAAGTTAATATGGCCGTTTTACAAATGTTTAAGGTTAGGAATTAAAGTTAGGGTTAGAACAATGTGGGGGGCGGGATCCTGGTGTAACTGGGTTGGAAAGTGGAAAGACGCCGGGAGGGAGCTTGATTGTTTACTTCTGACAGTTTGTATTTTGCAAACTTGGAGTGGCTTTCTGGACCAATCCTGAGGTCAGAGGGGGCCTTGATTGTTTACTCTTCTCTTGCACTCTACTCTCTTGCAATCTTACAGACTATCACTTTAATCACCTCTTTTTCAAGGGAGTCCTGGACAAGACACAGTTAGAACATACACAGTGACAGTGTGGCCATCGCATAGGCAAAGTATCAGAGGAATGAAAACAAGTGCAAAATAATGGGACCGTCTCCAGATTTAAATCCATTTGTTCAGAAAACTTCCAGAAGGCGGCGCAGCAAAGACGAGCTTTATTTTTTATTTTTTTCTGGAATGCGCAACAGAGCAACATATGATCGACAAACTGTATTACACTCAAAAGAAAATCACTTCTTATCAAATGAGTATGTGCACTCTTTGGATGGCAATTTGTCTGGATTTTGCGAGATTATAAAACGAAAACAACACAAATGAGCTGTCTGAGTAGCCCATATGGGCGGCTAACTACTGCCGCTGACAGCCCCTCCGCCTGCTGCCGTATAGCCTCAGTTATCTTTTCAAAGAGGGTTTGTTTTAAAGGGAATGGCAGCCATCTCAAAGATAAGCTGTCATTCTGTGACTGGTGCCGCGGTGTGTGTTGATAAGCAGACTGTGTACGATATCTGCAATATTTTAACGAGAGTATTCGCTGACAGGAGTATTATTAGGCGACGCGAGGTCTAGTTTATTCATATTTTGTGTACGCAGCTTGGGTGACAGCCTTGTATCTTTGAAAAGTGCCATGCAAGTACAATTCATTGGGGGATCTTTACGCTACAACTCCAGGCATGTATTCAAAGGAACAACTGATCTATATATATATTTTTTTTTAGAAAAGAGTTTGTGAACTCGTAGTTGCGAAAACAAAAGCTGCCTGGCGGAGAGAATCAGCTAGAGACCCATAACGATTAGTGTGTTGTGCAAGATTCATTAGGAAAGCTGGCAGTTAATCATGGCCAAAGACCTGCGGCAAGATAAAGGCCGGGGGTTTTTCCACCGCTGTAAATTCATGTAGTTTAGCAGCGTGTTGGATTAGTGTTTGTCACATAGATTTTGGCGATAAATCTTTGATAATTGTCTTGGTTCTGGCAAAAGCACGTTGAGATCACCTCCTTCTCAAAAGCTGAAAAATGTATTGCAACACTCTCCTTCTTCACCGTATAGCACTGTTTAAAAGTTTGGAAGCACTTTTTATGTATCAGCGTTTCTTTATTTTCAACACTATTCACATTGTGTCATTCTCATTGAAGACAGAAGGAACACGCTGGATTATGTAGGAAACAAAAAAAACATTTCAATTCTCTTTCTTTATTCTTGGCTTTGTCTCAATGAGCTTCACAAGGCCGTCACCTGAAATGGTTTTCAACAGTCTGTGAAGTGTAAACCCTCTCAGGTGACTAAAACGCATCATGAAGCTCAGAGAGAAAATGTCAGAAGTGGGCAAAGCAGTAATCCAATTTGGAAGAACCTAGCCTACCTAACCTTAAAGGAACAGGCCACCGCTTTTCCATACTGAGATATGTTCTTACCTGAGTTTAGACGAGTTAATACCTACCTGTCTGGTCTTTGTGTGTGCCCTCAGTCATGCAAAACGACCAAAGATGTTGTTAGCATTTGGTCTCTCCCAGTATATTCCTATAGCTCCAAACGGGGGTGAAGTTGGAAGCTACCACGCTCTTCCACGGGCACATACAAACATCAGACAGCATCAACTCGTCTAAGTTCAGGTAAGAACATATCTCAGTATGGAAAAACGGTGGCGTAGATCAGATGTTCGGGTTAGTCCTGAGCCGTCGTGACTCTGTGCGCTGCCCTTGTGAGCCAACCTGGCCAGCATGGTTCCCCTACCTGCCCTGCCTTCAGTGCTCCCCTGAAAGGGTGCACCCCCTCTTCCTCCATCTCATCTTTGTCTGTGTCCTCCTCCTTCTCCCCTGGCTCTGACACCATTCTTCACCTGAGGGTCATCTGTGAAACTCCACCTTCACCTCCACAGTTGAACCAGGACTCAGTGAAGATAGAACAGTCTTTCACCTTTTATTGTTTAAATATTTACATCACTTATCTGCGTCACTTTATCAACCACTTGCACTATGATTGTAAACCTGCTGTTAACTTTATTATTTACTGTTTACTTTTTGTCCCCACAAAGTCCTTGGTAGTCATTGTATATAAGTTACCACTATTTACTCTTTAGTTGTTTTTTCCTCACATTTCCTGCCTATTTACAAACCCTGAGTGTTTCTAAGAGCTGAATGTAACAAGTAAATTTCTCCATTGTGAAATCCATAAAGGCTTATCGTGTCTTATCTTAAAACATAATTCCATATGTGTGAAAGGAAGGTGGTCGGGAGTGCTGCACCAGGTCCGAATACAGTCTTTTGAATGTAAAATCCTCCTCCTCCACCAGGAACAAAACTTGGAGTAGGAATAAACTTGCCTTGGGTAGTGGAGTATGTGTGACAAAAGAGATCTGAGGATAAAGTCCTTTGTTTAGCGGAGGGACACGCCAACGCATGTCGACCACGGGCTGGTCTTCTTCAGAGCATTGTCCCATATTCTGTATGTGCTCACTCATAAATGCATGCCTTCAGTGAGAATCAATGGAAATAGTCTTGAAATAAAAGAAAAAACGGTAACACTTTATAATAATGGTATATGAGTTCATGCATGAACTTATGCATGAATTAATGGATGATTTCATGAAACATTCATGCATCACTAAATGACCTCTCAGGAACAAACATGTTGGTTCATCGATGACTTCATCCCTGAATTAAACATGAAACTACTGTAATGAATGGCATGATAATCTTAATAATTCATCATGATCATGAGGATCACATAAGAATACCATGAATTCACTAAAACGGCAGAGAAATGACAATAAAATAATAAACCAATCATGATGATGAGGATCATGTATGAACATCGTGACTCATATGGAGGAAGTCTACTTGCAGATTATGGACAAGAACAAAAAGTATAACTTTATAGGATTAACGGCAATCATGAATTTATAATTTGCTAATCCTTAATACTTCATGATTTCATAATGTTTTTGTCCCCTCAACTAAAGTGGTGCATTATTATAAACGTTTTAACCTTTTAAAGACCAGCTCTGTAGGTCTTATTTGGTTATGCTGCTCTTGTAATAATTTGTAATAAAAGTTTTTAAATTGTTTTTTCCGCACAAAAAATTGAGGAATCAATTCAGAAATCATTACTTCTTCTTCAGGACTAAGGTGGTCTTTAACAGGTTAAAATGTTTAGGGTAATGCAACACTTTACTTCCTCCATATGAGATCCTCATCATCATGATTGGTTTATTATTTTATTGTCATTTCTCTGTTGTTTTAGTGAATTCATGGTATTCTTATGTGATCCTCATGATCATGATGAATTATTAAGATTTTCATGTACATTCATTACAGTAGCTAGACGTTTAATTCAGGCATGAAGTCATCGATGAACCAACATGTGATCATGTTTGTTCCTGAGAAGTCATGATTTAGTAACGCATGAATGTTTCATGAAATCATCCATGAACTCATGTACCATTATTATAAAGTGCTACCGAAAAAACAATATATATATATATATATATATATATATAAAAAAGTGATTCCAAACTTTTGACCGGTACTGTACCTATACAAAAAACATATACTCCTATTGCTTTCACTACAAAGCATTTCATACTTACATGACTGATAAGGAGTGGAACTGGCAAGGCTTATTCTTTCTATTTAACATGCATTTGAAAGAGACCTATACTATATTCAAGCCTTTTCACACCTCAGCACGAACATCTCCATGGAGACGAGCTGGACTGAGGAAGGAGCATGTTTTTAGACTTTTATTACCATTATTACCAAGAAACACCTTTGACAACATAAGTGCTTGTATTTGATTCTGTTTACTGGAGAAAAGGTCATGCCGTGTGTCTTTGAGCAGCTCTGTTGGATCACTTTGGGGCGTCTTCAGCAGATTGGGAGTTCCATTCTCAGAGCCCGCGAGGCCCTTGTCCTTTACACCGCATCATGTCTGCAATTATCCTGTAGATTGTCTCGGCTTGTCTCCAGCTGTGCCTGTGATTCACGCCGTCCCCGTCCCACCGTAATGGCCCCTTTGCCACCGCGCTTCAGACCTGTCTCCCAGTCTCTGTACACACGGCCCGGGCTGCCGCGGCGCCAGGCTTCCCCAGCGGGACAGACTGAGGAGGCAGACGGCGAGCGGCGGAGTTGGAAGCAGAGGAGCTCACAGGTTGCAGCAGGAAGAAGAGCTAGTGAGAATTGGGAGCTGACTTTTATTCATGTGGTTTACGATTATCGAAAAGCCGAAACCATTTAGTGTTATTATTCAAAGTGTGCTGGGAAAGCCGTTTTATTTTTGGGGGTTTTTCAAGTTTAGTGTTCCAGTTGTCAAGTCGGACATTTTAATGATAGTGAAACAAATACAATGAAGCGGCCGAAATATGGCCGTAATTAGAGAATCTCAAAAACCCAGACTGTATAATAATGTTACAAATAGGGATAGGTACCATTAAACGATACTAGTATGGTATCCCTTTAAAAAAGTTCAGGTACTTGTGTTATGGGTTAATTATTGAAAGCAGATACAAAAAAAAAAAATGTGGATGGTTGTTGGGTCGAGGGACAGCATTAAAGGAAGTGACTTGGTTGTTTCACCTCAAGTAAATGATACGCGTTTAAAAGAAATGGTATTTTATGGAATAAGTTAACGGTATCGTTCTGTTTCATGGTTCTATATGACAAATATTTTAGTATAGGGATCGTTCTCTGTATCGAAAACCAAATATTATTAATGTACCAGTATTGGAGCAATTTTTTTACGGTATCCAGCCCTCGTTACAAATCATGGTCACACTTTATTTTACACTACCTTGATACATTGTACCAAAAATGTAGAACAATGTAATGTGCTCTGTAACAATGTGTAATAACATGTATGTATGTAGTACAAACACAATGGAATAATGCGTTTTTATACTTTGGAGGTACATAATGTAATAAGACATAAGACCCTTAGGGTTAGGGCTTAAGGTGAGGGTTAGAGTTTGGGTCTTAAATGTTATTACACTATGTACCTCCAAACTACAAATACACATTATTCCATTGTGTATGTAACACATAGGTACATGTTATTACACATTGTTGCATTGTTATTGTAAAATAAAGTGTTGCCCAAATAATTTAGTGTAATGGTGTCATAGTCCCGCGGGGGACATTAGCAACATTAGCATCACACAGCGAACAGTCCATAACCACCTCTCAACTCTAGTGCAGGAGCCGAGTGACAGACAGCAGACGGTAGAGGACAAGAAATGTAACAATAATAGTAATGAATCGGTTTTATAGAGCACTTTTCTGGACACTCAAAGACACTTTACATTCCATTTTTCATTCACGGCATACTTGGTGGTGGTAAGCTACTATTGTAGCCACAGCTGCCTTGGGGTAGACTGACGGAAGCAATTCAACCAGTCTGCGCCTTCGGCCCCTCTGACGACCACCAACCACTCCCTCACTCACAACATTCGCCTAGGCTTCCTGATGTTCCCTAACGGTCTCCCATCCAAGTACTGACCAGGCCCTTCCCTGCTGAGCTTCCAAGCTCTGACGGGATCGGGCAGAGCAGAGGTGGTATGTGCATCGCCATTTTGTTTTCCCCAACTCAGGGCTTGTGAGGATCGTCCGACTTTCCCAGTGGGAAATCCAGCATCGGAGGGCGTTCCTGTTTAAATTTCCCACTGGGAGGTTGGAAATTCCGACTTCCGAGTACAAACTAAACGCACCATGTGAATGCTGTGCTCGTCTCGTGGTGGTACCTGGTTGTGAGAAGGAACGCCAGGTTCTCGTGGCGTGTGAGAGCGTGAGTGGTTGGTGGTGGTCACATGGTCTGACAGCGCAGATTGGCAGCCTTGCTTCTGTCAGTCTACCCCAGGGCAGTGGTAGACTGAAAGGTATGTAATAGTTTCGGCTTTTTCTGGCTCTGTTTACTTCATAAACAGATGGGGAACAGGTTCACGTTCTCCACTCCAAAGATATTTTGGCTTCCCTGACTCCCTTCCCAATCAGTTGGTTACAGAATGAATAAATCAAGTAGAAAATATGTAAAGTGACTTTGAGTGTCTGGAAAAGCACTACATAAGTCTCATGCATAGCCAGTCAGTTACCCATTTTAAGTCACACCCACAACTCTTTTTCCAAGCTTTCCACAGAACTCCACCGCAAAAAGCTTTACTATCTCCACACACTGCAGCACTTCCTGATACTAGCGACAATGTTTGACAGTAAACTGCTTCCACGACTGACAGCCAAACTGCGTAGCTAAATATTGAAACAAACATTTCCGGGAAAAGGCTTGGGACGCTCTGAAAATGTCCCCACTTTTGGGTCCACAGATCGAGATCACCACCTGATCATATTATTTATTTACCTGACAGATCATTTCTTCTTTTTGTGAATCTATTGTGAGCTTCGTTGCCAAAAGGACACATTCCACTTTATGTTCAGATCAGATACTAGTGGAGAGGTTAGCCATTCTGCAGTATCTGACTTTGTGTCTGGGTCCTCTGGTCAGCCCCAACCGCAGACTGGTGCTGACAGTTTGATGAAGTGCCCCATCTGAACACCAAAAAGCACTCACAGTCTACAGCACTGACACCAGAGCAGCCAGGAACGCCTGAAAGGTCGCCCCCGGCATCCACAAACACAACAAACATCGGGGTGGCGTCTCTGGTCAAAGGTGGACACAAATGGTAAATGGAGTAAAAGCTGCTTCTATGTTAAGAAACGACTGGATTCAAGAGTGTGAGGTCAAATAAAGGTGGCACAAAACATCTTTGCTGAAGCGAAAATGAAGGCGTTGACCGTGCGCTGATTTTACATTTAAAAACAAACAAATAGTGAAATATGAGAGTGCCATATCAAGGTCAGATGCTGTGGGCGACCTTCACATTATTCACAAAATAATAGGACACAGTTGTAGAATCTTTAGGTTGATCGAAGGAGAACTGGAACCCAGGCCCTTAGCACTGACCACTGTGTGTTCAATGCAGTTCTTCAACTCCACTCCTTCAACATACTCTACAACAAACGTGTGAAGAAAAAAGAGCATCCATACATTCATTGTAACAAGCTAAAAGCAAAAGTCACAATGTTATAATGTTGTTCTTTCTATTGAGATTTGAGCACAGAAAGGATCAGATCAGGATTCAGAAGAGTCTGGGGGTTGTTAGAGAAATAACAATGGTGTTCGAGAGGATAGATGAAGAATAGGCAGCAGTCTGGATGTCTTTTACAGGAGAAGTTTATCTGTATGCGACCCGGAGACATGAACTCGAGACATTGTGCTTGTCCTACCATTCAATTCTGTCTATGCTTCCACAGAAAAGGTATAAATACACTCTCAGAGCGTCATACTGATACGCAAGCATTCAGTGGCCACAGTCAAGGCTATGACAGAGATAGTACGACTTTACAGCTTGATCTAGTTTGATAAATAGCGATTTAATGTTATCCTCTAACAAAGGTGACTGAAAATCAATACAAATCAAACATATATTGCAGAAGAGTGAAGCACTGCAACGTACAGTGACGCTTAATTCATATTTTCAGCCAAGCGCATAAACACGTGAGGGAGGACGGAGGGTGGGATAAAAACAGTCAAAAGCATCTTAATCTGGGCTCTAAAGAATGGACCAAGAATTGTGGCCTACTTCTTCCTGTAACTGTGAAGAAATGGCGACTTGTAGCGGAAGCTCCTGTGGACTTTCCATTGAAACGTTTTCACCAAGGAACAGGCCACTGTTTTTCCATACTGAGATATGTTCTTACCTGAGCTTAGATGAGTTGATATGTACCTGTCTGGTCTTTGTGTGTGCCCTCAGTCATGCAAAGCGACCAAAGATGTTGGTAGCATTCGGCCTCTCCTAGTATATTCCTATAGCTCCAAACGGGGGGTGAAGTTGGAAGCTACTACACTCTTCCACAGGCACAAGACCAGACAGGTTCGCATCAACTCGTCTAAGCTCAGGTAAGAACATATCTCAGTATGGGAACACGGTGGCCTGTTCCTTTAAGTCTTTAACAAAGTCTTTCTCACCTTCGTGTGTTTGTCTGAACATGAGCAACATCATCCTAATTTTATCTTTTCACTGTTCATATTTTTATTCCCGCCCTATTCTAAATAACAGCTGTCTCCAGAAACGCAGTCAAGTTGCAGCATGAACGCGCTTCAGCTATAGCCCCCGCTGGACGCTATAGGGGGATGCCCGCCTCAGTCCATTCTTAATTTTACAGTCTAGCGCTCTGATGCACCCCTGCACCGCGAGGTAACCGCACGGGACCCCAAGACAGCACTTCCATGGTGAGGCAATTGAAAGTTTTGCATATTCCAACGCAGGGGCGGACTGGGACTGAAAGACGGCCCTGGACTCTGGACCAGCCTGGCCCAAAACTAGCGTAAATGCAACACTTCCACAAATACATATTTAACCCTTAACCGAGTGCATTTTCTCCAGTTCGGCTTTACCCAAATCTAATAGCTTCTTGACCGACAGTGTAATGCCTGATTTGAAAGCTAAGACCTACAAAAGTGATTGAAACTTTTTGTCACGTTGTCGCCCAAGGCCGTGGGAACCCAGGGTGCTGAGGGCGCTGCAGCACCCCCTGGTGGATAGTTTGTGAACTGCAGGCAACATTAACCCCTTAACTCCCACCTGAACCGAGCACATTTTCTCCAGCTTTACCCCAATCCAAAAGCTTCTGGAAAGAAGGTGTGAAAATAGCAACAAAACTGAGACGAAAACAAGGATGAAAATGTGAAAAAAGTGAGAAAACATTGGCGAAAAAGTGACAAAAAATTGACCAAAAATGACAAAAATGGACAAAAATTTGACAAAAAGTGAGAAGAATTTGACGAAAAATGTAGAAAAAATGGATGAAAAAGTGATACGAATTTGACAAAAAAATGTGAATAATTTGACGAAAAAGTGACAAAAAATTGACAAAAAATTTACAAATATTTGACAAAAAAGTGAGAAAAATTTGACGAAAAATCGAGAAGAAATGGACGAAAAAGTGATAAGAATTTGACGAAAGAAATGCAAATAATTTGACAATAAGTGACAAAAAAGTCACGAAAATTTGACAAAAATGAGACGACTGCCCAACAAAAAAAGTGATGAAAAAAAATCTGATGTGAGGAAAAAGATCCATTTAGTTTTGTAGATCTTTCAAATGAGGTGTTACACTGGCCTACAGGATTTGGGTAAAGCTGAACTGGAGAAAATGCTCTCGGTTCAGGCGGGAGTTAAGAGGTTAATAAATAGGATTTATGCACAGAAAAAGTATTTTGGGGGTACATTTTGTCCCTCAGCACCCCCTAACTAAAATATCTTCCCACGGCTCTGTTGTCACCACATTTATGTCATGTTTTTTGTTGCTTTTTCGTCACTTTTTTGTTATGTATTTGTTGTGTTTTCGTCACTTTTGTGTCACTTTCGTATTGTGTTTTTGTGGCTTTTTTGTTGCTTTTTTTCATTGCTTTTTTCCATTGCTTTGTTGTGTTTTCATCTCTTTTTTGTCATGTTTTTGGTTGTTTTTTTTTGCTTTCCCGGCACATTTTTGTTCCGTTTTCATCCTCATTTTCGTCGCTATTTTGATTCTTTTCTTCTTAAACTTTTAGATCTAGGTAAAGCTCGGTTAAGGCGGGGGATAAGAGGAGAAAATGGAAAGGCCAGACCGGTGGCCCAAGAGCTAGTGGCCCTTCTGTGCTCTTCCAGAATGGACACATGGCCCGTCCGCCCCTGTTCCAACGTGTCCACTCTGTTTTACTGTCGTTCAGGATGCTAGCGGCGCGCCATCGCTAAGCTGGAGTTTGAGTCGCACAACCTGGCACGATAAGCCACTGTCTGTCACCTCTGTTTGTTTTACCACAATCACGTATAGTGTTAAACAACCACAAGACAAGCAGGTCTGCAGGCTTCGTGGTTAGAGAGAAAACATGGAAGCTGGGTCAGTTCAGAAAAGACTATGAGCTATTGGCCTAAAACTTAAAGCCACTCACTTTTGGCAACAGTTCTTCTGTTTTTGCACTTTCACCCAGCATCTGCAGAGGTCAGTGGTTTGAACCTTGCCCGAGTGTGTGCAATATCAATGTGTCCCCGGGCACGACACCCACATTGTCACATGCAGTCACACTCTCTGCGGCTCGTGCTCCAGAAAGGGCATCTAGGGCTTTATTTTGTGCTTTTCACACAGCCGGTACTGCTTTTCCTTCGGGATTATTCCACTTGACTTGTAGTGGCTCGTGTCTATGTTTGATTTCTTCTCAAGGTTTATGCATTGTTATGAAGGGATTGGAAAAAAACACTGATGTGCACGGTTGTGGTGGACCAGAGGACAATAGCTCATCAGAAACCCCCAAATTGCAGTCCATCTCCCACTTCCTAAATCTCTTTAAGGCTTTTTTTTTTATTGACGGTCTTGGTCCACTCACTTTGATTGAAATTGTAGCCCTTTATTCATTTAGACACATTGTCAGATCTTTCTCCCTAAACCCCCCGGCTTGAGTACTACTTATCACAGTCGGGCCAGTTATTTCTAAATTCTCGCTTAATTCCAGCTAGAGTGTGGCAGTGAATAGTGGCACTGATGGACAGAAGAATAGTGTTCCCAATCACACTGTTTTTGTTTCATTGCAGTGGTGCTGACAGTTTTAGGCTAATAATATATGGCCATCTATTGTCCTTTATAGGCTGTCAGTGTGGACTAAGACGCTGCCATTTTTCAACCTAATGTTCGAGAAAATGGCCTCAATAGGCTCAGTGGCAGTTCTCTGACGGACAAATTCACACTTATCACTGCGTACAGCTGCCGTCATCTCGTGTTACTTCCATAGATGGGGCTTTGAATGTATTTGAACTACAGCAGCAGCAGAACACTGTTAAAAAGGTACTAACTTCGTAACGTTCATTGTGTCTACTTGTGTTCTCAGACACTAAGGTTAGAGATGTTAAAGATCTTTTACCTTTACATGTTTCAGCCGCCATCTGCAGGCCGTCATCGGAAGTATCACCGACGTGTCACTTATCAGGCAGATAAGGCAGAACAGGAGAGCAGGAGAATTTAAAATCAGCTATTTCGGACCACTGCAAAAGAAACAACCACATCATGGACTGGGACGAGGCTCGGGTCATTGGATCGGAAACCAATAAATTCAAACGCTGGATGAAAGAAGCCATAGAAATCAGGAAACGGAGCACCGACACCATCAACCGTGACGAAGGAGCGTTTCTCCTGTCCCACACCTGGGACACCCTCCTCCAATGATCACGCCCCCTGTCGCCCTGAATCCACCGGGCGGCAGGGGGCGTGACCAGTCTGTCGGACCTGTTGGGACCGTCAGACTGGTCTGCAGATGGCAGGTGAAACATGTAAAGGTAAAAGATCTTTAACATCTCTAACCTTAGTGTCTGACAAAACAAACCTAAAGAGTGTTAAAGCAGTACTAAGTAACGTGTTTACCTTAATAAATCCTTTTCGTAGTCCCTGTGGGGTGATACAAGTGTTCATGGGATGATTGGAGGGTCTTTCATCTCCCACTGGTGTCTCTGACCAGAAAACCACGTTTGCAACTTGACTGCCACCGGTGCGGAGAAAGCAATACACACTAATGGAATCACAAGGAAGAAGCTAACATGCTAACGGGCAAAGCGAACTGCGGGCTAACGTCACTTTAAACAGTATTTACAGCCAAGTTTGAGTGAAAAAAAATATTTCCATTGTATAATTGGATGTACAATATCCCTCTCTCCCTTCGCCTTTCCTGTCAGTGTAGTATTTACTCTCCAAGACAATTAATAAGTTAAAAAATCGTAACTTGCTACGACACCTGCAGTTGCGCTTATGGCCTCTAGGGGGAAGAGTTACTTAGTACTGCTTTAAAAGGTACTGTATTGTCTGAAAATTAGTGGTGGGACTCGATTACAATCATTTAGTGAATTAAAGGTCTGTAATTCATTTTTGGCAGCGCAAATATTGAATATAACTGAATTGATGAAGGTGTAACGGGGTTTAAAAGGCTCCTGCTGCGTAGTCTTGGGCGATTTCCTTCGTGGGCAAAGCAGAAGGAACGTCGGACAAGACGCAGCGTCCACGACCAGGAGAAGGGACATGATCTGTTGTTTATGTACCGAATAAACAGAGTTTTCAGTGCCCTTTTGCCTCCTCCAATTGCACGCTGCATCCTGCGAGCTTTATTGATAGAAACACAAGGCAGAGCCGAACACCACTGTTATATTGGTGCCGTGACCCATGAGATCAACTATATTTAGTGTTATAATTCCGTTCCAACAAATTGGTGCAAAGTGCATTTATAGCTATTCAGCTTCAAGTGTTTTAGGAACTCTGAACATTCATGTCACTTGTAAACAGCAAATAAACAGTTTTTTCAGTGCCACATTTTTAACATTGTATAGTCAAACTAATAAAGCAAAAGCGGCATAAAGCATTGCCTTTAAGAGTTTAACATTTGCTGTGCACAGTTGTGAGGTGTATAGATCGTGGTCACCTCATTGTGTAGGGGTGTCTGAAGGTGCAGGGAGACAAAAGTAGTGCACTCAACATTTCCCACAAAGCATTCTGAAAAAGTGAGCAGCAGCCACAATGCACTGTGAGAGCCAGAGGAGAACAGCTGACTGCTCGAATGAGTGAAAACAGCTGTTTAAATCCCGTGTTGCATATTTTCGTGAATGAAGTCCTTGAATATAAATGGTTACGGTGAAAAGTTGCTGACGTTGGCTGCTTACCTTTACCTTGAGCTGTTAAATGATTGACAACTTCCTCTCTCCGGCAATAAGGCAGTAATCCAAGCAGTTTTCTTCATTCATGACAAATCCATGTGAAATCAAACGATATTCCACCATAAATATTCCACCGCCTCTCGAATTTGGTCGGTCCTTATTGTGAAAAATACTTTGTTCCCGGAGTTTAGCGAACCTGCAGCAGATGTAGCGTTCAGGACATCGGGCTCACTACTTTCTGCACGAAGAAGACAAAAATGCCAACAGAATCTGTGCACTTCTATAGAGTGAATGCGAGGTCAGGGACTAGGGTGGACAGTCGGACACAGTCACTGTTGTGAGGAGCGAATGTAGCGTGTGCGTCAGATATACGGGCGTACCAGGAACATAGAAATACTTTTTTTTATAAATGCGTTAAATTGCGTTAAAATCTTTGTACTTAACTAATCGATATGATCATGTGATAATGTCAAAAAAAAAAAAAATTCTACGATGTATGTATGTACTTTGAGGTAGTAGTGCATAATCTGAACTCTCTCTCCAAGAGTTCAAAATGCATTGTTCCACCTGCTGATGTCATGAGGTGGTCCCCTCCCCTCTGTGTTTACCCTGTACCCTGGGCGGCACGGTAGCGCAGCGGTTAGTGCTCTCGCTTCACAGCTAAAAGGTCCAGGTTCGATTCCCACCTGGACGGGCCTTTCTGTGTGGAGTTTGTATGTTCTCCCCGTGTCTGCGTAGGTTTCCTCCGGGTACTCCGGTTTCCCCTACCACTAAAAACATGCACAATAGGCCACGATGTGTACAGACGTGTGTAGTCGCGAAAGCACTGCTGACAGTCTCCCCCAGGGGAAACTGAAGCTACAAACGTAGTTTACCATCACCGAGAATGGAGTGAATGTAAATCATGTAAAGCGCTTTGTGACTATGTCTGTGAAAGGCGCTATATAAATAAAGATGTTCTTCTTCTTCTGTACATTTTGTAAATCACTTTAAAACTGGGACATTTTATTATTTACAACATAACACCCCGGTGGTGAGCAAAACAAATTACTCCCTACTCTTATTTTCAACAGACTAACATAGCTGTTTTAGTCCAAACATCTTCACACGTCCAGACTAATGGGATCTTGAAACATTCACAATGTCGTGTTTTAAAGACAAGATAAAGCAAATAGTTCAGCTGGCTGATGTGGACGATTAAAATGTGTGCTCCAAATGTAGCACTGTTTGTGAAAAAACATGGATTTATATTATGTGACTTACAATAAAACTCTGTGCCACAGACGCATTTTTTTCTCTTCCAATCCTCCTTTATAGCTATTCAGGGATCTACAACTCTGAATGGAAGCTGAAATTGGTACTTCCATAAAGCGCCTTATAGTCCCCAAAATAACAGCAGCTTCAGACTGTAAATAAGCTGCGGATTGAATTGGTGAATATGAGGTGTATAAAACATAGTATAAGTTTTTATTCAGTCTATTGAATCAAGTTAAGTTAGGAGCCATTGGTCCATATCTGTAAAGTGTAGTTTCATTGTAAATGCCCTCATCAACACAAACGCTCGGCTTTAGGGTTGTTTATTTCAGATTTGTCTCCTTTTCTTTGTAGTTGGTTCGTGTCCTACCTACTACCTTTGATCAGCCCCGCTTGGCCAACCATTTTATAAACTCACCAATCAATACACTGTTAGCCAAGTCCCCTGCCCAGACCAGAGAAGTGCTATTTTCTAAATAACTTTTTGCTTGGCTTCATTCACAGTGACAGAATCAATCTGGGGTTAAGACGTGACACTGCAGGCAAAACTCAATGTTTTTTTTTTTTACCATTCTCAGGTTTGAAGTCAGTCTCCATAACATCTAAACTTTCATCTGGAAACAGAGCAGTTGTCTAATATACACATTAAGGTGGTTTGATATTTCATTGAATCAATACTGTCCGTATGGGAATATTTTAAGTTTATTTTTGTCTTGTTTATTAATATCAAATTTCTTGGCTGCTTTATTGTCACTTTGAAATTGATTTTATTATATTACTTTTATTATATTACTATTATAAATCTCTTCGCGTGTATTTTCCCTTTTCACCTTCAGTTTCCGGTACTATTTTTCTAAACAGTCAGTCATGTTTACATCTTAATAACGTCTGAAGCCTCTCATCAAACAGATCTTTTTGGTTTCATAACAACTTCATTAGTACGAGTCTTGAAGTGGCTTTCGGAGCATTGTAGACATTTGTTATTCGGTTGGTGATGATCTCGCTGCTGTTGTCGTCGCTGCACTTACCGAGGGATTGCGTTTCTCTCCACATAATTATCTATTCCCCCAGATGGATTAGTTTGGTGCAGAGTGTGTCTGATATCTCTCGCTAAGAGCTGGGGGTGGATAAACTCATTGCTAACAAATGTCAAAAGTGAGAAAAAAAAATGGAGCTCTCATTGTGCAGCTCATGTCTATTACACTGCCGGACCCTCCTGAAAGTGTCACCACATGGATCTACTGTTGCTGCAGTTGATCAGCTTCTTGGTAGCAGCTCTGGTCAGTGCTGTCCTTGTTCGGTCAGTAAGTTTAGGAGGACGGGTCTTAGTAGGTTTGCAGTGATGCCAGACTCTTTCCATTCCTGGATGGTGTATTTAACTGTACTTTGAGAGATGTTCAAAGCTTTGGAGATGTTTTTATAACCTAACCCAGCTTTATACTTCTCAATAACTTAATCCCGGACCTGTCTGGAGTGTTCTTGGACTTCATGATGCTTCTGCTCCACAATAGTCTCTTAGCAGACCTCTGAGACCATCACAGAGCAGCTGTATTTGAACTGACATTAGATTACACACAGGTAGACTCTATTAAGTCATTGGGTCAACATGTGATCATTCAGAAATCATCAGGCAACTCCTGAAGGCAACTGTTTGCACTAAAATGAAAGGGGGCTGGTACTTATCCACATCCCACTTTTCAGTTTTTTTTATTTATGAGTAAAATTCTAAATCATATATAAAGTTCATTTCCCTTCACGATTGTGTGTCACTTATTGTGTTTCTTTCACATAAAATGTTAATTAAACATATTTATGGTTATAATCCATAGTATTGCAAAAATGTCAAAAGGTTAAAGGGGATACTTATGCAACCCACTGTAGCAGAAACCAGTACTGTATCCCAATCAAAACTCGGTCATGTGGTCTCATAATTATGGCAAATACCAATTGCCGAGTACAAAACTGCACATGAACGCCACCTCATCTCGTATTTTCCACTGGGAAACTGGAAGACAAGTTTGCGGACGAGTTCCCGAGATTAGATAACCTTTGACATTTCAACACAACAGCGATAAAGCGTTTTTATGTCTTTTATCTGATTGTTATGAAGCCGACACTACAGTGTAGATACAGACGCCAACAAGGAGGCGTGGCCTAGCTGTGGGAAACACCATTTTTCACTCTTTTTAACTGTTTTGTGGCAGTAAATAAAAACACATTTATCACACAAATGAAGTCAAGTCGAAATCAGGCCCAAAATTATGTTTTTTTTTACAGATTGTTCAGTAGAAACGTAAAAATGGCAGTCGTAGCTAGCGTTAGCATGTTGCATGACGTGAAGCATCAGAATCTGAAATCATCATGTCCGTTATTTTTGTAATTATGGGCTGTTGAAAGGAGCCAGCTGAGGTGGCATCTGTTTCGGATGCCTCCTGGTCGCCTCCCGCGGGAGGTGTTCCAGGCATGTCCTAGTGGGACAAGGCCTCGTGGAAGACCCGGTGGTGGGACTATGTCTCCGAGCTGGCCTGGTGTCGCCTTGGGGTCCCCCCAGAACAGCTGGAGGAGGTGTGTGTGGACCGGGAAGTTTGGGCATCTCTGCTGAGACTGCTGCCCCCACGACCCGGCCCTGGATAAAGCGGAAGAAAATGGATGGATGGATGGATGGATGGATGGATGGATGGATGGATGGATGGGCTGTTGAACGTTTTTTTCTCCTCTCCATGTCTTTGCATCTTTATTGGGTAGAAAAGTATTTTCATAATTCAGCATGTGTTAAAGTAGTTTGGGGGTACTTAGGGGTACTCAACAGCTTGAAACATGACCATATATGGGCGTTTGCCGTCTCTTCTTTCACACTTCACAGGTCTTTTAAAAAAAAAAAAAAGCCAAACTCTTGATATGTTTTTTTTTTTTTCGATCAAAGCAGACATATAGTAGCAGTAGTTCAGCGGTTTGTCAATGACTTTCTCACATGAATTTATATGTTTAAAGAGCATCTTGATTTAGCGCACAATGGGATAGATATAATCCCTCGGGTGCTGATATTGTAAACCAGGTCATGTTTAAGTCCCCCACACACAAACAAACCCTGCTTGCAAACAGTATTTAGTGGATGTCTATAAATTTAACTCGGCTCCTTGCCCTCAGGCTTCTTTCATTAGTGTCGTAATCATCTCCTCAGGTACTGATTGTCCGGTAGTACATGCTAATGAAGCCTGCGCTCAATCAGGCACAACCGTCACGCTGGGAGACAAAATCCACCGATCACAAGCTTACATTGGGGACACATGTAACCGGTGTTCTGGGAATAGGGCACGACTTATTCATTGGAAAAACAATCAATGGCCAGATCTATTTTAGCACAGTATTTGCGGTAAGTTACAGTGGTAAAACGAAACAAGGAATCATGATTGTGTGAGAAAAGTGCACACCACAAGAAACCAGTGAATTAGCATGTCACCTTAGGTTTATGTAACGCTAATTGCTTTGGCCAATGTCCTTTATCTTGGCTCTGACATAAACAGCCATTAGCCAAAAAGCCTCCGGTTGGGAGTGAATTCTGGCAGACATTTTTGAAGGCCGTTGCCAATGTGCTCAGGTAAAAAGGCATTACGTGATCGGGCTCATCCAATTACCGGTTTAAGAACAAAAAGCGGAAGGGTGCAGTAACTACGAGTAATAATAGTCAAAATTGCAGTGGATTTTGCTTAATTATATCATATATATGCACAGTCTTGCTCTTTCTACATCCCTGGCTCACTCACCGAGGAGGTCGGCGGTGCAGATCTTGATGGAGATTAGCTTGTCATTAAAAGTGATCTTTCCCTTATTCTTTTGCGTACATTTAGAGCTGAAGCTAATTCCCTTGACCTCGGAACGTCGTTTTCAAATAGTCCCTAGAAGCGAGCTTTGAGTTGCAGAGTGCACGTCCTCACCTTTGGGAACAATAAGCGGGTATTCTTTGTGTGCCACAGCGCACCATTAATGGACACAGATTCGGATTTAGGTTTGTTCATGTGGAATAAATCGTTTGAGAGGCTTTGTCATGTGCTCAGGTGTCATACAGAGTTCGGCTTCTTTTCACGTTTTCTATAATGACACATCTACCATCCAGCTTTGCAGGAATTGTATTGTTCCAGATGAAAGCCCTGTTTTATCTTGACTTGGGACCAGCTCTAATGAGACTGTTGCACAAATGTTATGCAATGTTATAACCAAAGGAGTGTAGCAACGTTTACCAGACAATAATGCACAATATTTGATCCATAAGAACAAACAATAATCTAACTTTCATTTTTGCTCTGATGCTCTGGTCACTGTCATTGAGTTTGATGTAATTTTTGACTGAAAACAGCATATTAGAGTGAAATTAAGCCAAATATCAAAATGCAGTATTCAAACTGACATCATTAGCAAGGTGCAGCATTACAGCTTGGTATGATTGCCTTTCCAGTCAGCTAAAGAACAAGCTGCTGCGCCTCGTCCACACTGCTTGGAATCATTGGTGAACAGGAGCACACCTCATTGGACAGGCCACTCTCCGTTTGGCCAACAAGATTTTTAGCGATCCATCACATTCTCTGTATTCAGAGTACGAATTGTTGCCTTAGGGAAGAAGGCTCTGGGTCCACCCGCTGCAATCTCAGCAGATTTAAAAACTCTTGTGTCCTGGCTTCAATTAGGGCTGTTGAACAAATCGATACAAAGATGAACTGTGTGTGTGGTGTATGAACAATAGACAATGGACATTCTCTTTTATTGTTTTCTTTCTGTTGTTTTGTTTCTGGGACATTTTGAATGCTGAAGTAGCATTATGCAGGACTACAACATGTAACAATAATATTCTTCTCATCCTGAGTAGAGATGAGAGAGCGGAGAGGCATTATCTCAACTCAGGATGAAAATGAAAGATGGCATCAAGAAGATAACAGTTAAAACACGGCTCCAGAGATGCATGTTTATGTGAAGAAACCAGTGAGTCAATGTTTAGGTTGCTTAATACGTTAGTATGCTACCTGTTAGCATTTAGCTTCAACAGCTCAGCTCTGACTTCTCCAAGAGAAAGCCCTGCACCGGACTCCAAACATCTTGACTTGGATACAATATGTGACAGAGGTCAGACGCACATGTGTTTATCGTGTTGAAACCAGTGTTGACAGTTGCTAACCGGTAGCATGCTAACATCTTGAGCAGTTTAAAGACTGACTCAGGCTGAGACTGATGACATGACAAACTGTAAAAATCATAGAGAAAGGTTTTCTGTTTCCTCTCTGATGTGCTAATTTAGTCTGAGGAGTGAAGCAGATCTTTTTTTTTTCTTTTTTTTATGTTTTTAAATGTTTTGCACCTTAAAATATTATAAATGCTCATTATATAGTCTTGTTTGGGAACCCTCTGCACTAAGGGGGTAAGTTTGCACCTTCTGCTTGACTACATTTAGTAACGTTTAATGGTCTTGCGGGATTTTGAGTTAAACTTCAAAAGTACCTGCGCTTAAGTGTCTAAAATAATATTATGTTTGCATTAAATTTGTCACAGTCATTTTTCAAATCATCTACAGGATTTTCACCCTACGACACATTTTGAAGTCCAGGACGAATCATCACCAATTGATGTGTCAAAGTACACGATGCTCTAAGAACACCGAGTTTCTGGGGCTGTTTCATTACGAGGCCAAACTTGTGGCTTTGATACCGCTGAGAATCACTGCGTTTTTGTGAAAGCATCTTCATTTTTCAGCTTTATACCACAGCCTTGATATCACCAACGAAAGCACTGGTATTGTGTTCCCTTTTCACAAACCAGACTCAAACACCTCAATGCCAAGAAGCAAAACCAATTACTGATTTGTAACTATAAACCACAGACAATATAAGACAATATATTGATATTTCTTTAATGTGCTGGTGTAGTGTGCAAAGTTTTCTTGCTTTGACCATGAGACACTCTAGACATTGCCATTGATTTGCGGGTTGTATAGAAGTTTACGCGATACTAATGGAAATTATTTTATCCTCCAACACATAATTAATACTAACTAATGAAATGACCATGAACGCTGGAATCAAACTGTGCCACTAGATAAGAACAAGAGAGTTCAAGAACAAGAGGGAGTTCAGCTTCCCGATGGCCCTGTGTACGAAACTGTTCCTCAGTCGACTGGAACTGACCCGTATATTCCACAGTCTCCTCCCTGAAAGCATAACCTTGAAGAGACTGTGTGTGATGGGTGTGAAGGGTCCCTGGTGATTTTGACGGCTTTGCGGGTGAGACGGGTTGAGTACATCTCCTTAATAGAGGCGAGAGGGGCTCCGCAGATCTTCCTGCGGCAGGAGGCAGTGCTGGCGCCGTGCCTCACAGTGATGGAGCTGGTCAGGATGCTGTCTATGGTCCCTCTGTAGAAGAACCACACAGTGATGGAGCTGGTCAGGGTGCTCTCTATAGTCCCTCTGTAGAAGAACCACACAGTGATGGAGCTGGTCAGGGTGCTCTCTATAGTCCCTCTGTAGAAGAACCACACAGTGATGGAGTTGGTCAGGACGTTCTCTATAGTCCCTCTGTAGAAGAACCACACAGTGATGGAGCTGGTCAGGGTGCTCTCTATAGTCCCTCTGGAGAAGAACCACACAGTGATGGAGCTGGTCAGGGTGCTCTCTATAGTCCCTCTGTAGAAGAACCACACAGTGATGGAGCTGGTCAGGGTGCTCTCTATAGTCCCTCTGTAGAAGAACCATACAGTGATGGAGCTGGTCAGGGTGCTCTCTATAGTCCCTCTGTAGAAGAACCATACAGTGATGGAGTTGGTCAGGACGTTCTCTATAGTCCCTCTGTAGAAGAGCCACACAGTGATGGAGCTGGTCAGGATGCTCTCTATAGTCCCTCTGTCGAAAGTCCTCAACAATCTCTTCTGTCTTCTCCACATGTAGAGAGAGCTTGTTCTGTGTGCACCACATGGCCAGACTGCTCACTCACTCCTGTAGTTTGCCTCGTCTCTGTTGCTGATGAAGCCCACCACTGCTGGGTCGTCTGCAAACTTGATGAAGAGGTTTGAGTCGTGCTTTGGAGAGCAGCCATGGGTGAGCAGAGTGAACAGGAGGGGGCTCAGCACACAGCCTTGGGGAGCCCCCGTGTTCAGTGTGATGGTTCTGGAGGACACGTACAGCCTGTGGTCTCCCCGTCAGAAAGTCCAGCAGTTTTCATCTTTTTAGCAATTTTCTGGCGAAAGATAAAGTAATTTATCACATACAAATAAAGTCAAGTCTAAATTGGGTCCATATGGATATTTATTCACAGCAGATTGTTCAGTAGAAGTGAAAAAATGGCAGTCATGGCAGATAGCATTTGCACAATGCTGACATGTGGCATCATGTTAGCATTATCCGTTTTTTTAATGTATTTATGGGCTGCTGAACCACTTTGCTCCTCTCCATGTCTTTTTATCTTTATTTAGTAGTAAACCATATTCATAAATCAGTGTTTGTTAAAGTACTTTTTGAATAATTAGAAAAAGTTTCAAAATAGTTTTCCCACTGTTTTCAAACATGACCATATATGGGCGATTCCAGAGATGCCGTCTGTATCTATTACAGTACACACGTGGACATAAAACCATACTTAAGACATAAGATTTTTTTTCCCCCAAGAAATATGAATCCTCATATGGTCCAGAGGCGGGAGGAGAAGTTAGCGTTGAGGAAATAGATTTACTGTGCTCTGCTTTTTAAAGCCCATGTACTAATACATAATTAATACTCACTACAGCTTGCTTTTTGACCATGTGAAAATGCTGTTCCTTCATGTTTTATAGATGAAGTTAAATCAAAATTGTATTACTCTCAAACCCTTGGTGCAGTTTAGCAGAATAGACGGCACTGATGATGTTCTCAGCTGCTCTCACTGTGCACAGGAGGCTCCTACGGCAGGGCGCTGTACTGGCACCATACCACGCAGTGATGCAGCTGGTCAGGATGCTCTGTTTTGTCAGTCTGTAGGAGATCTGGCTCTTCTCAGTTTGTAGACGCCGATGTTCTTTCTTGGCCAGTGATGTAGCGTTTGTGGATCAGGAGGATCTGGGTTTCTGATGTGCAGAGAACTTGGTGCTGGTATCTCTCTCCACAGCTGCAGTCAGTGGAGCACGCTTTATTTTGGTAATGCAGTCTGTCATGAACAATCTGCTGATATAATAAAGTGCTGCTCCTCCTCCTGTTTTGTAAAGTGCAGACGCTTCACCGGACTGATTCTGATCAAAACATGTTCACATTTCCTCCTCTGGCCTTGGCTCTTGCTGGACATCTGATTTAAGAGAAAATGTCAGTTTATTATTAATGATTATTGAAAACGAGGCTGTTTGTATTTTGGACCAACTCATTCTGAAACACAGAGCCGTTTTTTCCTATAGGCAAACTATGCAAGGTGTGTAGGGCCCCCGCAGCCGCAAGGGCCCCGCATCTCAGTCAAACTACGGTGTTTTTTCACTGATTAATCAACGCTTTGTTACGGGCCTATTTGTCTCAAAGATGAGTTGAATCCACATGGTTCTCATGCGCTCAAGTTACTTACAGTAACTCTGGTTCTCTGAATGTGCACAGTCTTAAAGGGGGGGTATTATGCAAAATCGACTTTTTCAAGCTTTACATGATGTTATTAAGTCATTCCCTCATTAAAAACATGCCTGAAGTGTTGCCTTGGCACATTCACGTATTTTTGAGTCATCTGTAAAAACTCTGATGGCGGCCATTTTAGGGATAGGTTTGCCTGAGTCCTCCTAGGAACGCCCCCACCTCCTGGAGACGCCTCCGAGCTTTCGTCACCAGCCGAGTAACCAACCACTGCTCCTCAGCAGAACCCCCTCCCCACTGATGCCACAGACAGCGTGTGGAGGGGGCGTGTCTGAAAGAGTCAGAGATTCTTAAAGAGACAGAGGCCTATTTCAAGACATTCACTACAGCCATTTTGAGAGAGCAATTTTATACAAGGCAGTTATTCTAATTTACTGCATTTACAGACCAGCAGAAGGTTTGGTCATCATTGTAGTGAGATATAGACTGGTGCTATGTGATTGAAAAAGGCATAATACCCCTCTTTAAACGAATTGGGCTACTCACAGGTTAATTCTCAGTGGTAAGAGAAATAACCCAAACTGTGTGACTAGAGGTGAGAGAATGGGACCATTTGCCATTTACAATTTTAGCATTTACCATAATAGACTAATAGTAGTCCTAAATCCCAGTCTGACAGTGGCTTAGTGTTTAGTGGTTCTCTCACAGAGGGTCAGGGCCTGAATTTAGGTCATTATGTTCCACTTCTGCCCTGCAAAAACTGTACAGTGGAATCGTTTTTGACTGTAAATAGGTTCACTCTTCGCCAAATAACCATGGGATGCGATTTCGGGGGTGGCCGTTTATAAGCTTTTGCTTCGGCCCACTCCTTTTTAGCAGAATTTCAACTGCTCAAATAAACTAAACTAAAACTAAACTAAGTACTGTAGGGCCATTTTTGCTTTGGGTCCCAGAAGGGCCAGCACCGGCTCTGCTGAAACAAGCACTGGTTTGGAGCTCCCTCACCCTCAAACCTGCCGGTAGCTACAGACACGAATGCTCTGGTTTAAGCTCTTAATGTGAAGATCTTTTATACAGCAGACATTAATAGCTTAGCACATGGGCTGACAGATCCAAAACGGGTTGAGCGGCAGAGGAATGACACGGCCAAAGATGCTTCTGCTTCCCTTCACTCCTCGAATCAGAATGAGCAGAAATCTCGTAAATCAAAGTCTCCAATTAGTCAGACGGCCCGCACTGGCTCCTCTTTTTGACAGATATTAAAGACATTATAACTCGAACAAACTTTGGGTCTGTTTATGTTAAAGGCGCTGCTGTTGGAGTTTTACGCACTCGGGTTCAAAGCTCACCTCTTGGGGTTCGGTTCTGGAGTGGACGGCGTTTAGCAAAATCATCCACATAGCTTCAGACTGGAAAGCCCCAAAGCAATGGGACTTACCACATCCTAGCACATCTGATCGCTGTTTCTGTGAGGTGAGGCCTCAGAATTCAAAAGGCTTCAAAACGACGTTCGATGTGATATCGACGCCCAACTCGCGTTTGGCCTGGACGCACCATTACACAGCAAAATAGTAGCGAGGGGATTTGACATATTTTCATACCTGATGCCCTTTGGGTCGCAAAGTAGGTAATTTAGTTTAGCTTTTATAAGTGTTTCATACCAAGGCCCATCACGGCGTGTCCTCGGGAAGAAATAAAGTGGCTCCTGGCAACTGTCTGCCTCAATGACAAAGGCTTAACCCATTGCACTGCTGCACCTGCTGCAACAAATACCCCCCCACTATAATGCATCTTCATTTACAATGTAGCCTCCACTTAACCTTTGAAAGAAACAGAACACTGAGTTATATAATTCGCTTTTGTCTCGCTCCAGCTATTCTCCTCACTTTGTCCTGTCCGAAACACCTGAACACACCGCTCAACAGGGGGGGAGTGCACGCAGAGACTACAAATCTGTTCTGCTTCTACTTTTGGATCTTGAAGGCAGCGCGATGATGCCTAACCAAGCATGACCCACCACTTAACCAACACGGCCCTCCAGAGAGAGCAGGGAGGGGAGCTTTAAAACGCTCCGTCAATGGTTCAAGCCGGTGTCGCTGCACTACAAATGTGAGCCCCTTCAATAAAGTGTAAGTGCATGGTCCTGCTTTCGGGTTAAAATCAATATTAGAAAGTGTGAAGAAGTTGTTGAACGCTGTTGTGGTCAATGTTCGGAGAGGAAGTCGTTTTTCAGGCAGCTCCTCCAGGAACACTGACAGCTCTAAAAGAAATCACGCTCGCTGAGCAAAATGAACGATATATATATAAAGGCACTACATGGAGTTTAAAAATTTTAAAATTATGTATTTTCCTCTCCCTACATGTTCCAGCCATGTCCTAATGTATAGAATGAGCCCAGATCTATTCACCACAACTGCCTCTAAAACCCTGCACTGTCACTCAGAAAGTTGTTAATTCGGGTCCGAATTGCCGTCATGCACGAGCTTCATATAGAAGCTGCAGTTACACGTATGACCTGTGGTGGCAGTAGTGATAGTAACTTTAACGGTAACACTTTATAAAAACTACACCTTATTTAGCCTTAATAAATGATGAAGTAAAACTTCATTCATCAAGAAAAATGCATTAGTTAAGAGTGACTAACACTTTATAACTACTACTAACTCATAATGAGTTATTTGTTGTTAAGTAGTGATTAAGTGTTAGCCACACTTAACTAATAAATGTTCTGGTGTAAATTTTACTCTGTTCAGACTGTTCGTGGTCCCACTCTTCTCAGAGTAAATGTGAGTTGACTCTTCAGAATGAATCTTAAGGATAGACAATCAGACACCATGAGTGACAGTAACATGACATTGTGTTGGAGCATATAAATGAGCAATGAGCCTGAGGCCTCATTTAGTCAGTCGGTCTGGGACATACTGCTCATCTGTCACAGGCCGACTGGTGGAGACGGAAGTCATGCAAGTTTTGCATTAGACATAACTTTATGGGACCTTATCAGCAAACAACATTTAAATGGTCATGTTTATAGGTTTGTTAATAATATAATAGCGAGTGGAACAAAAACAACTCTGGTATTATCTTTAGAAGAAAAATGCATGTGTAGTTGTTACGGGGTCGTGTGTGTCCCAGTTCCTCTGAGTCAGGGTGGACCATGACTGATGTGGACAGGTCCATGTTACAGCAGACTGCACTTCAGGATCAGGTCACTTTCTCCAAATTAAAACTGTGGATACCACAGTCCTGTCCACGTCTGCTGTGTCCATCATGACTCAGAGGAACATGACCTACATCAGATATACGATTCTAGATTATTTGTATTATTTTTTACAGTTTCATCATTTTTATTATAAAAAAATTTTCAGCATAGCAATTGTTAATAATAACTTGAATTTCATTATTTGCTTCAAAAATGTTCCAGCTTCTTCACCTGTCGGTCAGACTGAAGTTCACTGAGGCCTTAGTGTCTTATTGGAAATTAAGAACACACTCTGTTTAACGTCATGTTACTGTCACACATGGTGTCTGATTATATCCTTTAGTTTCATTCTGAAGAAAGTCAACTCATAGTTACTTTGAGATAGAGTAAAATATATGCTAAGACAGTACTGTGTAATAAAGTCTTAACAGTTAAATCAAAAACATGAAAAGCATTTTGTTGACCTGGTGATAGATGCTTGCAGCAGTAATTTGTACTATGGAGCGACCTTCAGGGAAAAGATGTCGCACTCTCAAATGTTTTACTGATCACCATTCTAACAGTTTCTTTCCACAAACTGTGATGACTTTAAACAAAGCACTTTTTTCTTATTGACTTTTTATAGCACAGTATTTTACCTCTAAGGATTCTATGTGCCATTTGTTTGCTCGTGTTTTGTTTTTATTATGTAATGTCCTTTGTACATTGACAATGGACTTTGAGTTCATCGCACACTTTTTTCCTATGTGTTTTTTATTTTGCAAATGGTTAATAAACCGAACGGACCTGACGTAAACACACAGAATAGAGAACATTAATATAGTTCCAGACAATTGCAGATTAAAAGTACACAGGCACTAATTAAAAGCGCCATTAATAAACTTCTGCTTTTCTCTTTTATCAACAGAGTAACTTTATTTCTTTGATACATTTTTCTTCTTGCTGTTCTCTAAAAGGTTAAGATGTTAATTTATCTCTGCCAATCTGTCATGAACTGTTGGTGGAGAAAATCTTCCGCGAGGATCTTGAGTCACAGTATCTGAGTCGGTAGAACTGTGACCGACCAGCTAGAAGGTTGTCCGACACGGTGCAAGAACTTTCTTTGTGGCATTTGCCTTGCATCAGACAGGATCAGGCAGAGCCAAGGCGGTCGTGCTGGTGTTCTGGACAGGTCACGTTCCTGCCGCATGGGGAGCCCAGAGCCACATATTGTCTTTCTCACAGGACAGTGTTTACAGCTCAGCACACGCTAAACAATTGCTTTGCCAGATTTGACTATAATTTACAGTCCCGGTGAGTCTTCCCGAGTCTTGCCTAGCCGCACAGAGTCGGGTCTCATAGTGTGGGGGGTTCTGTGTGGGGGGGTAATGTGAGCGGCAGAAAGATGAGACAAAACCTCAGTCGGAGGAAATCAAACATGTTTGATTTTTAAGCCCGATTTTGGACGCACAGGAGAAGCGTGGGTGATTTTACCGTCCCCAAAGTGAACACACAGAATGGCACAAACAACGAATTAATGGACTCATTAATTAACAAACCGAGCCAAACAGCACAACATTATGTCATAGACTGTAGAATTAATAGACAGCTCCTCTTCACTCCTCCCCGTTTGCCATAACATCTGCGTTCAAGGGGGAAATCATGGTGGATTTACAGACTCCTCCTCCCCAGCTCTGACGTGACAAGGGCATAAGGGCGGGATCTTCACTGGAGACTCGGCCCTCGCGGGTCACGTAGTTTGGTCGTAACCGCGCCCGCACCATTAGCTTTAATGCTAACGGCCTGTCAATCAAAGTCCAGCCCTTGTTAGTAAATGAGATTTAGAAAATGTTACTTGCCTGGTCCCCCCCAGCGATGTCACAGGAGGAATATCTAGCTGTAGAAAGTTTAGGAAAATTAGGCACCGGGCTTTAAAGGGCTATACGGAGTTTAAAATGTTTTAAATAATACGTTTTCCTCCCCCTACATGTTAGAGCAATGTTCTAAGGTGTAGAATGAGCCCTATTCACCACAACTGCCTCTAAAATCCTGCACTGTCACTCAAAAAGTTGTTACTTCGGGTCTGAATTGGCGTCACACACGAGCTTAATATAGAAGGTGCAGTTACACGTATGGCCTGAGGTGGCAGTAGTGAGTATAACATGGCCAACTGGCATCTAGCCCCTTTAAAGTTGTTTTTAACGTGTCTAAAGTGCAATGCTTGCTTATGGAAAACTAGCTCGTTTTGCCGCTCCTGTATAGAAGTACGACAGCAATGGAGGGTAATGGCGACACCCAGCGTCGTCATAGATACAGACGGCATCTCGTCATAGAAGGAGGCGTGGCTTTGCCGAGGGGGAAAATAGAATCTTTAGAGAAACACAATTTTCCCTCTTTTTAGCCATTTTCTGGTGGATTATGGACTTATTTATCACAAAAAAAAAGCGGCAGTTGTAGCAAGCGCTAGCTAACCGTTAGCATTAGCCCGATGCTAACATGTAGCATGAAGTTAGCATTCTCCGTTATTCATGAATTTATGGGCTGTTGAACCACTTTGCTCCTCCCCATGTCTTTGTTTCTTTATTTAGTAGAAAACTATATTCATATTTCAGCATTTGTTACAGTCGTTTTTGAATAATTAGACAAAGTTTAGATTTTTTCAAAATTCTTTCCCCCTTAACTGTTTTCAAAAATGACCATATATGGGCGATTCCAGAGATGCCGTCTGTATCTATAGTCATGAAACTGTGCTACAAGCGACCATTGCATTATATCACCAAAAGTTCACAAGAACCACCTTGTCCAGTTACATTTCATCTGCACTTACTGAGGCTGGAGGCGGACTTTTATTCAGCTGCTCTCCACTAGCCGGAGGACGGGACTGAAGGGGAAGGCGCTGTGTTCTTCACGGCGCTGGTCCGGTGAAAACACAAGTGCTTCATGTACGTCAACCACACTGTAGGTGTAAAAAGTGTGCGGGCTCAGTTCGGGTAATGGTTCGACAGAATATGATCGAGCCGGGGCCAGGTCGGGCTGGATTTTTAGGCCTGATGTAAACTGTAAGTCACAGGAAAGAAAAGTTTGGCGACTCACAGGACGTAGCCATCTGTGCCTGTTTATACTGTAAGAGTGATGACAATGACAGAAACCAGAGCGGGGTGAGGAAACCAGCCCACACATGCAGAGAACAAGCTAACAAGCTCCTCACTTCACTGTCACGTAGTTGGCAGCTGGAGAATTGCCGATGTTCTCATTTGTGAACCGCATGTAGCACGTAGGTAGTCCTCCTCAATATCAAGTGAACCAAAGGTTAAGCTGAAGCATCATCTGAACAGGACTCGGGGAGATGGCTCTTGATTTGCATTCATTTACCAGTAGCGGACTTGTTGACCTTCTGTGTTTTCCCTCAGAGATTGAATGTTTTTTGGGGGGAATGTCACCCTGTTTGCTTCCAAATGTTAAGCACCAAACACAAACTGTCTTCGTTTAACATTCAACAAGGATGAAAGGCACCCGGGCCCTTTGGCATTACTTCAGTCTCACAGTTTTCAATTTCGGGGGGAGAGAATGCAACAGAGCACCATGGGATTGCAGTCCTCGTATATATAATGTACCTCAGGGCGTGTGCGTGAGAAACTTGAAAAGGAACACAAATGGTTAGCAGCAATTTCATTCAATGGACGGCGTTGAGGAACTTTAGAGGGGGAAAGGGAGTTGAGGGTGTGCACACTGTCTTTGAGCAATTGAGTGTCATGTTTTTTAAATTACATCATGGGAGGCTGGTGGTCAATTGGTTGGTTTCTGAATTAGCTTTCGCCGTGGTCCGTTAGAAAGTTGCAAGCAATTAAAGTTTTACACTTTTTTTTTTAGCTTGGAAACATGTTGCGTTGATTCCTCCTTGAACTTGGTATTTGTTTGATTCGTGTTTGAGAAATCCTGCGTATTTTCCACCAGCTGAAGTCATAAAGCATGTTTTTAAAGTCCACGACTGGAAGGCATTGGAATTGGTTCATTCAATCAGAAGTTATTGGAAAATTACGACCTTGCTCAAAAGTTTTACGGCATACGTGGTGAAACTCGGGAAATTAGAAAATCGTCAAAAAGTGCATTCATTTCTGTTATTCAACTTAAACTGGGAAACTAATATATGATGGACTCGTTACATGCACAGTGCGATATGTATAGCCTTTATTTGTTTTCATTTTGATGATTATGGCTCAGCTTGTAAAAACCCCAGATTAAAAATCTCATAACATTAGAATGTTTTTAAAAAGGACTTTAAAGGAACAGGCCACCGTTTTCCCATACTGAGATATGTTCTTATCTGAGCTTAGCCTTAGACGAGTTGATGCATACTGAGAACATATCTCAGTATGGAAAAATGGTGGCCTGTTCCTTTAATCACCACGATTATATCAAAGGCTTGACATATCTCACTTTGCATGTCATGATCTAGTGGGACAAGGGCCCAGGGCACGCTGGTGGGACTATGTCTCCGAGCTGGCCTGGTGTCGCCTCGGGGTCCCCCCAGAACAGCTGAAGGAGGTGTGTGTGGATCGGGAAGTTTGGGCATCTCTGCTGAGACCCGCCCCCGGATAAAGCGGAAGAAAATGGATGGATGTTTGTTTGTTTGTATATACTTTATTGTCCCCGTAGGGAAATTTGTCCTCTGCATTTAACCCATCCTTCAATGCCACTGGGGCAACCCGTAAGGAGCCGTGCTGCGCCCGGGGACCCATCTCCATGATGTGGAGCCAGGCTGATGGTCAGAATCACCTGGCTGGAGGATTCACCTATTGTACATGTTTTTAGTGGTAGGGGAAACCGGACTACCCAGAGGAAACTTACAGAGACACGGGGAGAACATGCAAACTCCACACAGAAAGGCCCCGTCCTGGTGGGAATTGAACTCAGGACTTTCTAGCTGTGAAGCGGAGGCGCTAACCGCTGCGCTACCGTGCTGCCCAATGATGGATGGATGGATGGATGGAGTCTATATCATATTAGTTTCACATTTTAAGTTGAATAACAGAAATAAATGAACTTTAGAATGAGTTTCACCTGTAAGTTCATCGACAACACCAAGGTCTAAAACAAATTGCAGTCTTGGCTTTTTGCTCAAGAGTGGCCGATTTTGTCTAACTCCCTTTCCTCTGTTTAATGAGATGTTTGTGAAGTGAAATGAAGTGAAATGCGAGATTTTTCTCCTGCGCTCGTGCCCTCCACGTGTTTGGGCACAGGTAGCACTAAAGCGCATTGCCTCTGCTTATATAAACCCTGAACCACAGCTTTGTTATGTTCCTTTTTTCTTGTTTGTTTTGGTTCGCCCCCCACAGTACACAATGTACATTTTGTTAAAACATCAACAGAAGGTACAGCAGGTAAAGTTCAAGGCAACTTAAAAGTCTCTCTTAAACCATCTGCACCATCCTTGCTTTGATTTTCCAACACGTTCATTGGTGTAAACTAAGCTTAAAATCTCCTGTTTTGAAGCTAATGAATCACAGCAGGGGTTTGCCTTTCATTTCCGACGGTTACGCGCGTAATTGTCCAAGAAATAGGACGCGGATAAGTGAGAATAATACGCTTATTCATGTAGGTTTGATGGCTTTCGCTGCTTGTTCAGAAGTTTGTGTCGACGTGTTTTGAATCGACAGCTGACAGAGGAATGTACAATTAGCGAGGTCGCGCTGTGATTTAAACGTCTTTTTGTCTCCGGGGGCTTTGCTTTTTCTTTTTTTTCAGAGTCTGGCTGCTTCTAATTTTGATTAAGTAATTGCCACGGCTCCTGTTGCTGCACAGTTGCGCACTAAATTATTCTAAATAGCTTCGCGGACCCCTCGGACAAGCCGCGTGTGCGTGATTGGCCGAAAAATCTCCCCCTCCATCCTCCATCAGCGCCACAAGCTGCCACCTCGGTGCCTCGGAGCGCACGGCAGAGCGGAGCAGAGCGCGCGCCACACACTCTCTCTCCTCCTCCTCCTCCTCCTCCTCCTCCTCCTCTTCTTCCTTTCCCTCCGCTCTCTCTGTAAAGTCTGTGGCAAAAGCGCAAAGCCACTTTCAGGATATCGGCCGCTGTGAACGCACCGGGCGCCGATGTGGACCGCACGCGTCTTTCCAAAATGTGCCAGTGCGACTCCTCTGGACCCAAGCAGAGACCGGGATCCCTCACAGAAGCCGGGAAGCTCTTTCTGAAACACACCACCTTGCATGGATTAAGACACATCTTCCTGAGCGGCTCGTACCCGCGGAGAGTCGCGTGGCTGCTGGCGTTCCTCGCGGCGCTGGTCCTGCTCTTCACCTGGTCCTCGAACCGCGTGCGCTACCTGCTCTCGTCGCCCGTCTACACCAAGGCGCACATGGTTTACGCCAAGAGGCTCGTGTTCCCGGCGGTCACCATCTGCAACCAGAACCTGCTGCTGCCGCGGCGCATGAAGAAGACGGACATCTTCAGCGCGGGGAGGTGGCTGGGGCTCCTGGGCAGGAATTGGCAGGTGTCGCCCACGGCCCGGGAGGCGCTCGCGGCGTTGAGCGCGGGGGACGGGAGAGCCGGGAGCGACCCCCCGTGGTCCCCGTTGTCCCGGATCCTGGACTTTAACCACTTCTTGCCCCCGCCGCGCGAGTCGCAGCCCTCCATGCGGCAGCTGCTGGACAGACTGGGCCACCAGCTGGAGGAGATGCTGCTCTCGTGCCGCTTCCAGGGCGAGCTGTGCGGCCCACGCAATTTCAGCACAGTGAGTCCAGTCCGCGAACTTGAATTGTTTTTTGTTTTGTTTTGTTTTTTCTTTCTGCTCCGGTTTCCATTATCGCTCTGGGCGCCTGTAGATTGTGTGGGTTGATCACTTGTTCCAATGCAGTGTCAACAAAGCGTCTGTCCAATTTTGAAAGCCCTACTTTTGGTTTGTTTGTCAGTGTTTGAACATTATGCAAATCACATTAAGATCTTATGACAATCAAAAACAAAGGGTCTGCTGCAGGTGGTCTTTTCCTTAAGACTTAAGGGGAGACACTACAGGCAAAACTAAATTTTTTCAGTGTTCAGGTTTGGGGCCAAATTGGTCTCTGAACATACAAGCTTTCGCCCGGAAACAGAAAATATGCCTAATCTTCACAACAACATGTTTAAATATTGCGCTGATTCAATGTTCCCCCATAGACTTACATGGGAGAATGCAATTTCAGGGCCCTTTTTCTCAAAACACATTTTTCTGTCATTGTGGCGACACTATGTCCACGTCAGTCGGACCTAAACACTTCACATTTTCCAGCCTTGGACTGAACAATATTTGGAAGATTTTTTCAGAGGCATTTTTTATTATTTAATCCCTGAGCCCCATTTATTGAGTTTTGAATGTCAAAAAATAAGGCGAAAATTAATTTTTACAAATTTTTCCACTAAAAAACAGCTCAACTAAAAAAGAAATCCCAAATCCCCTCTGAAAGTCTTGGTAAAACATTAATCAATAAAATGAAACCATAAATTTGAATGTAGCTCTATCCATTATTCAGATTTCGTCGCCGAAAAGATGGGAAATTTGGGGCATTTTTCGGCATAAAACACCTTGTTCTTATATGAAAAGATAAAATGACAGAAAACTTGCAATGTATTTTTTTCTAGCCAGTGATCGACAGGAAAAGTGTCAAATTGATATCTGTAAATATACATTGTTTCCCTATTCACCTGCAGTGTCTCCCCTTAAAGTGATGTTCTGTAAGTTGAAATGTTTTACAAATTGAATCTATCAAAGTAAGTAATGTTCAGAATCCCCGGGCTGTCACGTTGACCAATGAGACGAGCTTCCCTGTGAATTATACCTGTCGCTATCACTCTCTCCTCACTCTGCAATCTTACAGACTATCACTTTAAGGCACCAAAGGAAGAAGCCTATACATGTATGACTGCATCCTAGGCTATGAAAAAGTAGTTTGTATGTTTGCTTTCTACCTCAATGCCCTTCAAATAGCTATAGATTTACCGTTAGGTCCACGATGTGAGGCTTAAAGGAACAGTTCACCATTTTTCCATACTGAGATATGTTCTTACCTGAGTTTAGACGAGTTGATACGTACCTGTCTGGTCTTTGCGCGTGATCTTGGAGGAGCGTGGTAGCTTCCAACTTCACCCCCGTTTGGAGCTATAGGAATACATTGGGAGAGGCCAAATGCTAACAACATCTTTGGTCGTTTTGCGTGACTGAGGGCACACACAAAGACCAGACAGGTACGCATCAACTCGTCTAAGCACAGGCAAGAACATATAGATACAGACGGCAGCTCTGGAATCGCCCATATATGGTCATGTTTAAAAACAGGTAAGGGGGAAAACAATTTGGAGAAAAATCTAAACTTTCTCTAATTACTCAAAAAGTACTTTAACAAATGCTGAATTATGAATATAGTTTTCTACTAATAAAAGATACTAAGACATGGGGAGGAGCAAAGTGGTTCAACAGCCCATAAATACATAAATAGCAGCGAATGCTAACTTGATGCTACATGTTAGAATCGGGCTAATGCTAACGGTTAGCTAGCGCGAGCTACAACTGCCGTTTTTTCACTTCCACTGAACAATCTGCTGTGAGAAAATATCCATATGGGCCCGATTTACACTTGACTTTATTTATAAGTGATAAATAAGTTGATATTCCACCAGAAAATGGTTAAAAACAGTGGAAAATTGTGTTTCGCTAAAGATTTTTTTTTCCCCCTCGGCGAAAGCCACGCCCCCTTCTATGACGAGATGCCGTCTGTATCTATCTCAGTATGGAAAAACAGTAAACTACTCCCTTAACAGTGAAGCTTTACTTTGATAGCTTGATATCGTTCTTTCTTTGCAGAGTTTGCATCTTTTCTCCGAGGGCTCCAACCTGAAACATGCTCAATAATATAGACTAATCTTCCAGTCACATCTGACCCTGAACCTATAGATCAATCTGGTAACAGGTTGTTCCAGTGATAAATGAAGGATGGGCCAAAATGTAGAGGAAAATGAATATATACTACGCTATAGGCAGCATAATTGTGACCAAATCAAAACTGAAATTATACCAATGGTGTGTGAGGTACATATTTCATGTGTAAAACCTACTGACCCTGTTGCATAGACCTATACAGCCATTTTATGAAAGATCTGTGATTCTTGTATTAGTTGAGCCGTTAGGTCTTCTCTGAAAATGTTAATGCGAAATATTGTGGCTCTGTTTGCTTTTACTTTCAAAGAGAAAGACACTGCTGTGAACTTGCCAAACCTAAACTCATAATTGCGAATTGTGCACATAGTATATAGGCATTACGGGCAGCTTTACATTCTGGACTTCTCCCTCCACAGATTTCCAGCAGCTAACTTATCAGGGTCCAGTTAAACAGGCCCGGCCACAAGGTGAAGAGTTAATAATTGCCTGTCAGTGCATTTTATATAAGCCGCACATAGATATTAACCTGCTCTGTAATTAATTTGCTGTGAAGTCACTGGCTGTGCACAATAGGCCCTCTCCTCACGCTGTTGCTTAGTGGAGCATTTTAGAGCACGCTGCCTCCCCTATCTCCACCACCAAATACATCAGCGTCATAACTCTGCAGGCACTTAATGCACTTGTCACATCATTGGAGCCAGATTTCACACTGCAATAAAGAACGGGGATTTTGAGATCAGCAATCGTGACTTTTTGCGCGATAATGCTGACGTGCCACATTCGGGAAACGTATGGTTTGCTCTCCTGCCTGATAGCGAGAAGGAGCCCCAATTTCAGGGTCTTTCTCCATGAAGTTTGCATGAAATCCTCCCTGTGCTAAAGTCTCCAATAGTCCTTAAGATTTCTGTTGTGAATAGTTTGGTCAGTTTAACCTCAGTCGTATTTCTTGATAAACTGTTTTGACCTAAAGATAGAAGTGTAAATAGCTGTTTTGGTGCAGATTTCTTTAAAGGTGCATTATGCAACTTTTTATATGATTAAAAAGTTGATATTTGTGCGTTTTTGACCTTGCAGTGACCCAGTGGCTATGAGTGGTCCGCATGGCGCCTTTACTTTCCATCACAGTGGTCTCTATAGGACGCTCCAGGATCAATTGTTCAGAAGGTTTTCACTGCTGACGGACCCTCTCACCAGAAAACCAACCAAACAATTGATCCTGGATCGTCCTAGAGAGACCACCGTGATGGAAAGTACAGGCTCCAGGCTGACCACTCATGCAGAAGCTGGGTCACTACATGGTCAAATACCTGTTCAAATCCATTCAGGGTAAAGTATTGCAATCATAACACTTATTACTTTAGAATATATTGTAATATGCATCGTATTGGGCTATATATACTATATCGTGATATGTATTGTATTACGACAAAAGTGTATTGTCCCCCAGCCGTACTGTACATTTACCTTGTGGCTGGAGATGACGTTGTTGATCAAATATACTTATTTATAGGGATGGGCCGAGATCTCGTGCCACAAGATCTCACGAAATTTCTTGTCACAGTGTAAAGTTATCTCGTAATGTATATAATATATATATATATTTTTTTTTTATAATAGGCAATTTAGATAGACCTACTTCCTGTAGACTGCTTAGAGGGCTTAAGAGAATATTTAGTCAATAGTTCTTTAACAGTGTGTCCTGTACTTAATATATTGATTGGCACTTTAAAAAGAGCTATAACTTTGATAAGTTTTCATGTTCAGGTACTGGGGACCACGCATCAGTATTTAAACCTGCAGACTGGAGCCGCTGCAGATGTACGCCCGCACCTCGTTACTTCCTCTTTCATTTACCAACTAACCCTTAGTCCTGAATTATGTGACAGAAAAAAGTGACAGACTTTCATAAAAGTTGCAGTTTAGCAAATAATTGTAAATCTCTAAATATTTACTTTCAACATTTCTTATTCATGTGGATGAATGTGTGTTTCACACAAGATTATTGAGATTTCCGTAGCTCATTGAATGCAATCAGAGCACCGTGTGGTCTAAACAGTGTATAGGGGGGTGAGGGGCGTGGGCGACGGGGGAAAGCCAGGTGAGGGGAGGGGGTGGAGCAGAGCAGAGTTCACTACTCCACCTACTGACGAAAACATTTCAAAGAGACATCGCTTAAGACAGCTTTAAACTATGCACACAAATAGCCTGCATGATTTTGGTAGAATCTTCAATTCCCGTCCCATTTTAGCTTGTTGTTTGTTGTTTCAAACAGTACAATACAATTGCTCCGTACAAAGGAAACATAAGAACAGAAGATTATTTATTATTGCAAATTATGTCAAAATCTCGTCTCATCTCGTGGACTCAATCTCGTGTTTCGTCTCGTGAGATTTGTCTCTCGGCCCACCTCTACTTATTTACCTACAAGTTTCAGTAATATTTGTTTGTTGCCGGTCTTACAAAAATAGCGTCTGCTTGCACATCTATTATTGACTCTCAACAGTACTCGCACAGAATCTGTTGACCTACTTCAGTGGTCTTCAAACTTTTTTTTTTCTTTAAGAGAGCCATCTGCTTTGAGCATACTTGAGTAACTAGGACTTAGACAAAGAACGCCCTAGGAAGTTTTCACGAGAACTTTCTTCAACAATAAGAAAACTAATCAGCATATCATTCTTTTTACTACATTTACCTAAATGTTTGCGTCCAGTGTGTTCATAACTGAGTCAATTTGTGCACAATGAGAAAATGTTTAGTCACAAATGGGACTTCAGATCAGTTCAGTTTGCTTTACTGTCAGTTTCACCCAAACACCCCAAGAGAATGGAAACATGTTACTCTCCTAAAATCGCTTGATCTTCACAACGCTGCATCGGAATTGTCTTGCTAATGCAGTACAAATATGGCAATGCAAATGTATTCATCGTACAGCAATACTGAAAGTGTTTGAGGAACCTGTGTTTTGTGTTAAACCCTCAGAATGCTGATGACAACAATCAAACGCTTATACCAGATTCCCTCCCTGTTTGTCCCTTCTCCTTCCTCCATCCGCCTCTAATCGAAGTGTTTGCTAGCTTCGTCCACAACCTGGCACTTCCTCCTTTTGCTTCACTTAGAAAGCCCTTACATCTCTGCGTGGCGCTGGGACGGAGCATTGGCACAGTACAGTCGGCCGCATTGATTGCACTCAGAACAATGTAAGACGCCTCTCTCACCTCATTACCCAAATTCACTTTGAGTTAAGAGGTTTTCGCTTCGGTCCGCGAAAGCTTGGGAACCTTTAATTTTCAGCGGGACCTAACAGGAAGCGGAGGTTATTATCAGTCGGTGAGACAACCATGCGCGAGAACAGCGTCTCAAAATTCAGCTGCTTGGCCTTGATAGCTGCCATCATTCTTCCCTGTTAAATCCCAAAATCGTTTTATTTGAAAGCGCCGCAAAACACTCTGCCACAAACTGGGAGCACTTTCTTGTACAATTTCAAAGTCGATAGCAGAGGAAGAGGGGTTTAAGATAACGAAAAAATATCTCTCACTTACACTGAGTCATCATTTAGATCTTTTTTGCTTTTATAAAGGCGAAAATTGAGACCTTGTTTGTGCCATTGATTTGGTAAAGTTTGGAATTTCTCACCTGTACACATCAACATTTAGATGATAGACACGTTTTTCTATTGGTTTATTCTTTGTAATCGACCAAAGACATTGATTTCCAAGCAAAGTGTGTTGCTTTGGGGATCACACTGAACATCGGGACAGAGCCTGCATGTGCAAACCTGGGACATAGCAATCATTTTGGAGAGATCCACAGGGATACGGGTCCAAGAGTTTAAAACTGGGAATGTCTGGTGTGAACTGGAATATCTGGTCACTCAAGACCTAACTTTAGATCTGAAGATGGGTCCTCTCTGCCTTTAGTCTATCCCTTTTATATTGCTATTAAATTAAAATCATACAGCCTCCGATGCAGTCACTGTTATCTGTATGATATTAGGAAAAACATCTAGTTCCATGTTGCCATTTCAACAATATGGCAATTTTTATTTGCAATTTATATATTTTAAAATCAATAATCATATCACAGTGCATTTTAAACACCCCAGGAGCAAAAGATACAGACGGCGTCTCTGGAATCGCCCATATATGGTCATGTTTGAAAACAGTTAAGGGGGAAAACACTTTGGAGAAAAGTCGAAACTTTCTTTAATTATTAAAAAACTACTTTAACAAACGCTGAATTATGAACATAGTTTTCTACTAAATAAAGATACAAAGACATTGAGAGGAGCAAAGTGCTTCAACAGCCCATGAATACAAAAATAACGGAGAATGCTAACTTGATGCTTCATGTTAGCATCTGGCAAATGCTAATGATTAGCTTGCGCTAGTTACGACTGCCGTTTTTTCACTTCTGCTGTGAATCTGCTGTGAGAAAATATCCATATGGGCCCGATTTACACTTGACTTTATTTATGTGCGATAAATAAGCTCATATTCCACCAGAAAGTGGCTACAAAGAGTGGAAAATTGTGTTTCTCTAAAGATTGTTTTCCCCCTCGGCGAAGCCACGCCCCCTTCTATGACGAGATGCCGTCTGTATGATCCATGTTTTCTGTGACAGTTGACTTATAGCGTTGCTATGGCAATAGGCACAGCTCTCATTTTGGTGGAAAACCAAGTCAGTACATAACCAACCCGGCACCAGCACCAGCTCTGAACCAGCACCTTGGTGGAAAAGCTTTATCAGTGGCCAAACGTGGGTGAAGTTAGAAGCGACCAAGCTCTTCCACGTTTTCCATATTAAAATACAATATAGTCCCCCTTTTGTCCGCATAGAAAATCGTCATGTTTAATTTTGTGTTACTAGACTTGGATCGTGTAACTACTCACATAATATATAACCGTATTTGATTAGGGGAAACATGGAAGAGCTTGGAGGCTTGGAGGCAAAACATCTTTGGTCTTTTTGCATCTCAGCTCAGGCAAAAACATTATTATCTCAGCATGGCGAAACGACGGCCTATTCCTACTTATACTTATATACTTATAGGTCAGTCTAACATCTCATTTGAAAGCTAAGACCTACAAAACTGATTGAAGATGTTTTCATTGCGTTGCCGTCAGTTTCTCGTCGTTTTGTTTTGTGCTTTTTGGTTGCGTTTTTGTCGCTTGTTTTGTTGCATTTCTGTTGCTTTGTCATCACTTTATTCCACCGGTGTTGCTGTGGTTTCTACGTCGAAGTGTTTGCGATCCTTCGAGGTTAATTTAGTTCGCAAAAATATCACTTTCAACAAGATTATGACAAAATATTTTAGTTTGACCCAAAATGTGATTTCCTAGTTATGACTATTCAAATTCTTACAAATACATTGAGTCACCTTATTACTTTCCTCCATAAGGTTTTCTTCACCGTCATCAAACTCTATTTCTTATTTCTGAAGAGTGACCAAGCAACAGTTTGACACCCCGTCTAACAGATCTGCAGTTGGCTGAGAGTTGGGGGATTGGTGCCAGGGCATTGATAATCGATGATGGCCTGCCTGCCTGGCCTCTGGGCGAGCTGAACCACTTGTTGGCGCGACTCAGAGCGATGCGATCAGTCACGGTGCCGAGCGGAGGAGAGGTGTGACAAACACAAGCTTTTAGGACGCGACAACACGGTTCAAAGACCTCCTGAGTGTCGGTGCATTTCTGTCACTCCGTCCAGTCATTGGTCGATCTGTCGCCATCTGCATCAGCGGTAAACAACATGTGCAGCATTAGAGTGGAGGGATGTGGAAAATGTGATAGGAAAGCAGGCGATGTGGTGGGTTAATACAGTTTCAAACATGTCATTTCCATGTTTTGTCCTGTATTATTCTCATTCACAAACCAACACATCTGGAGGCAAAATGGAGCAACTGCCTTGACCATAGACTTGAGGCGAGACACGGCAGGTGGAAGCATTGATTTTTCACGCAGTGGTCGAAGTGGAGATTTTTATCTATTTTCCTCCCTTTCAGTGTTAATTTTGACAACATATTTTAATTTAGTTTTATTCTTAGTCTTTTGACGAAAATGTAATTCAATTTTAGTCTTGTTTTAGTCAAAAAAATATCTTTAATTTTAGTCTAGTTTTAGTCGACTAAAATTGCAAGTAAATTTAGTCGACTAAATTTAAGACGAATTTAGTCGACTTTGCATTGATAATATTCATTATAATCATATTTAATCTTGTTCCTCTGCTTCATGGAGCTGCTCCACATGAACAAAGCTCAGAGCTGATCCTTTGGCAGTGAATTTACATGATATGAGGCTCTTTCAGACGGTCAATAGAAGTTTGGATGATTTTAGTCTCTCCTTTTCATTTTTATTTAGTCTTATTTTAGTCGACTAAAATATCTGGACATTTTAGTCATAGTTTTAGTCTCATGAAAAACTTTTAATTTAGTTTTAGTCCAATTTTAGTCGTCAAAAATAACACTTTGACTAAAATTAAGACTAAATATTTTTGTCAACGAAATTAACACTGCTCCCTTTACATCTTAGTTTTCATGTCAGATATAAAAATGACGAAACTCACCCGCATGATGTTTATTTTATGATGTTTTGTCTGCGAGGTGGGGGCAACCAGGAAGTAGCTGCTGCGCCGCGTAGAAAGTCCGTCTTTCCCGCGGGTTTTCATTCATAAATATTGACAGATTTTACATCCACGTGTCCTGCTAAGGGTCCCCATGATGACGCTTTCACCCAAATATGTTTTTTTTTACCTCCTACGAGACGCTGGTGCGGAAGAGTCGAAGAACGGGCCGAGCATGCGCACTCGCTACAAAACTTCAGGGCTGTTTTTCTCTGAATGAGAGAAGCCGCACTCGGGCAGAGCCTGAGCCCTTATAGAAGCTCCCACAGACTCCAAACTTTACAGTCTTGGACTTAATAATATTTTGAAGGTTTTTTTCAGAGGGATTTTTTAATATCTAATTCCTAGCCTGATTTATTCAGCTTTGAAACCAAAAAAACAGGCGAAATTTGAGTTTTTACAGATTTTTTCACTGGTGATTAGTTTATTGAAAAACTAAATAATATATCCCAAATCCCCTCTAAAAAAATCTTAGTTACTAATATGTCAATTAAAAACATAAAATTTAATCTGGGTCAATTCATTATTTTGATTTCGTTGCCCAAAATATAGGCAATTTTGGCAATTTTAATGCTCAAAATGCCTTATTTTTTTGTGTAAACATAAAATGACAGAAAAAATGCAATACATTTTTTTCTCATATTTAAATCTGTGATGTTCAGCAAAAGTTTGAAATTGATATCTCTACATTTATTTTTTTCCCCTATTCACCTGCAGTGTCTCGCCTTAATATTTATAGATGGGAGCAACATCCGGGAACTTTCACTGAGCCACGCCCCCCTTTCGGTGAAACTAGAGTTCAAAATGACATTAGTGTGTATGTAGGAACAGAGATCATTTCTCATTCTGGGAATAAAGTATTCCAAGTTAAGATTAGAACCACAGGAAAATGTCAGAAGATGATTGTAAGATTTTTGTATCTACTTTTTTTTAAAAGCAGCGTAAGTAACTTGTTTGCCTTAATAAATCCTTTTCGTAGTCCCTCTGGGGGTAATACAAGTGTTAATGGGATGATTGGGGGTCTTTCATCTCCGCCTGGTGTTTTTGGCCAAAAAAGACAGATTTGCAACTTTTCCTGCTCCGACCCTGAGGCGCAATACACACAAATGGAATCACGAAGAAGAAGCTAACAGGCAAACGTGCAAAGCTAACTGCGGGCTAGCACCACTTAAACAGTATTTACAGCCAAGTTTGAGCAAAAAAAATGATTCTTTAATAGGATGTACATTAGCCCTCTCTCCTTTTGTCTTTTCTGTCAGCGTAGTATTTACTCTCACAGACAATTAATGAGTAAAAAAACGTAACATGCTACGACACCTGGAGTAGCAGGTGTCATGGCCTCCGGGGGCATGAGTTAGCTTCGTACTTCTGCTATAGATATTCAAACGTATTAAATGTGCTCAGCGTTAGGCCTAATTAATGATTCGCTGTGTTTTAAAACGCACATTAACTTTAGCATTAGTAGCTTGTAGATTAGCTGCCGAATGAACCATGTACCATTTGCTCTCAAAAGCTACAAAACGGATCGCATCGGAGGCTGTATGATTTTAATTTAATAGCAATATAAAAGGGATAGACTAAAGGCTGAAGCTGTAAAGACATTATAAAGCAACCAGAGAAAAGGTTACACAAGCAAATGTCATTGACAAATCATGATCATAGTGGGTTTCTACTCTGTGAATTATCCGAAGCAACAAATCTCTTCCACCATGGCTTCCTTTTCACATCAGATAAATTAATAAAACAAATAAAATGTTTTTTCACATGTATATTAGAAGTTCTCATGCGATCTCTGCCCATTCATTTCAATGGATGAGAGCTGCTGTTTTCTCCCAAAGGGGGCGGTAACTAGAGAAGATATATCGTTATCGTATTGATATCAAGATAGGAACATTCGAAATATTAAAATGGAAAAAACAAGATAGAAACGATACAGATTTTGATCAATATAACTGCACTCTTTTGTGATTTTCCCCTAACCCATAGTTATATCGTATCAACATCGAGATATCTGGCATGAATATCGAGATATGAAATTTTGTCCATATCGTTCAGCCCTAGCGCTAAACCTTTTCAGGTGTTTCTCCCATCCATAGGCTGCCATTGCTCTATCCTCCCCATTAACATTAAATACTCGATCCAATCCACTTCATTTATATAGCACATTTAAACACCATGACAGTTCCAAAGTGCTGCACAAACAAAGAAATGAACATTAGGAAGCAGTACACAAAAACATCTCAATGTAGCTCCGCCAGTCAATAAAATAAAAGCCATCACTAAAAGAATATCCATCCATCCATTTTCTTCCACTTCTCCGTTTCCGGGTCATGGGGGCAGCTGTTGGATCTGCCCAAATCACATTGCACCAGCCCCCTATGACTCCACGGAAGTCGTCCCTAATAATTCTAACCAGGCCGGTTGGTCTCTCATAAGGGGCTTCTGAACCACTCTTTGTCTGACCCATCACCTGGGACCAGTTTGCCATGAAAGACCCCACCGGGGGCACGAAGCTCCAGACAACCGAGCTCCCAGGATCATTCTGGCGCTCAAACCCCTCCACTACGTTAAGGGGGCGGTTCCAGGAGGGGACTAAAAGAATAAACAATTTAAAATCAATAAACTTCGTAACGTTCATTGTGTCTACTTGTGTTCTAGTATCACTTTTCAGTTTCGTTTTGTCAGACACTAAGGTTAGAGATGTGAAAGATCTTCTACCTTTACATGTTAGGTAAAAGAAGGTGTAAAGGTAAAAGATCTTTAACATCTCTCACCTTAGTGTCTGACAAAACGAACCTAAAAAGTGATACTAAAATCAATAAAAGTCCTAAAACAAATAATTAAATACAATAAAATAAATAAAAAAGCCAACTCACGCGGTGTTAAAAGCCAAGAGAATTTGAGAGAGAATCCATGATATTCTTCTCAGCGTTGTCATGGGAAACAAAAGTCTTTGGAGCCAGGCTTTTAAGATGTGTTCAAACATGTAAAGTTCTCAGTGTTTTCATGTATTATTGAATCTTCTGGAGTCGCCCCTGACCACTCGTGGCATCGCAGCAATGTCAGCCCCCCCCGGCATGAGGACAGAGGAGAAGCTCTTTCCTCCTTGGTCTTGACCTGTGCCAGTGATGGTTTGTCCTGGACTGCACTGGACAAACACTCTGTCAGTGTCGCTCCTATTCGTTAAGCCTCTGCAGTTTGGCCTCTCTGTTTGCAAAGAAAATCAAGACACCAAGTTGTCCCTTCTGCTCGTACAACCAACTGTATAGATTTTTTGCTCGAACCCCCTATTGCATGTTTTACTTGATTAGAAAAAAACAACAAAAGGTGTCCCTCCCTGTTTCCTTTTGCGGTTCAGGCTGGGGAATTGTATTTGTCCAAAAACCTGCTTACTCTTTTGCCTGTAAGCCTCTTGTATAACTTATGTTTTCACTCGGATTACGCGGTTGGGAAGTGTGTGATTGGACTCCTGCCTTGGCGTTGCAAAAAGCTCGTATTTGTCAAGTTGGAAAATTCAGCGTTTCTTGGCGGAGTTCGGGAAGTGTGTTGATTAATTCGGGCGAAGTTCAGACGAGGGGAAGCAATCGCACTGGAGTAAGGTGAATTGCATCATTTGAATGCACCCAGTGTGATTGCTGCTAACTCTCAATCAAAACAATGAGGACTTTTGTGCCGACCCTCTGAACGATTGGCAATGCCGCCCTCCGAGTCTGCAGAAAAGGAAGTTGCAAAAGTGTTGGGACTTTGCATTGAACTGTGACAGACATCTTAATGTTGCGTTGTCGATGCTTGATGACTACGTTTGCTGGACCAGGGTGTTTCCGTTCCGTGGACACAATGTAAGGAAGTTTGTGCGGAGAATATGTGTCATTCCTAAGCAACAATAATCATGTCCTTGCTTCTTCTGTGTATGTAATTACACTGTACATCGACATTTCTGATGTTTTCTTTTGGCAGTTTTCTTTCAGGATTGCTATTACAGCCCCTGCCTCTGACTAAGCTTATCTACAATAGAATCGTATATCATTTATTGCCATTTAAACAGTGCAAGGACATTGGAATTCTTGTGCGTTTCTCTACAGAAAGTCATGTCCTAAAAAAAAAGTTTATTTAAAGCAGTACTAAGTAACTCTTGCCCCTAGAGGCCATAAGTGCAACTGCAGGTGTCGTAGCAAGCGCCTTTTTTAACGTGTTAATTGCTACGCTGACAGAAAAGGCAAAGGGAGAGAGGGATATTGTCCATCCGATTGTACAATGGAAATATTTTTTTTCACTCAAACTGTAAATACTGTTTACAGCCGCAGTTAGCTTTGCCGTTTAGCATGTTAGCTTCCTCTTCGTGATTCTATTAGTGTGTATTGGTTGCTCCGGTGGCAGTGAAGTTGCAAACATGGGTTTCTGGCCAGAGACACCAGAGGGAGATGAAAGGGGTCCCATAAACACTTGTATTACCCCTGGAGGGACTACGGAAAGGATTTATTAAGGTAAACACATTACTTAGAAGTCTCAAAAGGCATTGGCTTAAGGTGCAGCATTAAAAAATTGTCCATTATCCATCACTTTGAGTGCGGCCTGATGTATTTCCACTTGTAATGAGCAAAAAACCCAGCGCTCCAGAGTTTGTATCACTCTTTCTGAAACAGATTGCTTCGAAACACTGCGTCAGAGCCGGTTTCAGTGACAGCTGGTCATGTGAATTGTCAATTGTCCCAAAAAGTGCTTCACTCTGCGAGTTGTGTATCAGTGTCTCAGAGTTGCTCATTGGCTCGAGCGTTTCACTGCCTTGACAGCTTGGTTGCGCAGATCAAGGCGCTTAACAACGGATGTCTTTTCTATATAGCGATGAAAATGATCAGTGATAAATAAATGTGCTGCATTTCCCCCGTTTCACATCTAATCACGTTCATGTGGTGCACCAGGCTGCGGGCCAGCCAGAATACATGCTTTTCCCTTGGAGCAGCAGGTGACTGAGTTGGCCCCGCCCACTGCAGCTTTGTCGAGCACAGACCCAGATTACAAAGAAAATCACAGATTACAAAGTCTTATTTATTGTCCTCAATTAGGCCTGTCAAGAAAACAAATTTGAAGTTCGATATATTTTATTGAGGCAGGAAAGTATCGCGATATTATTGACTCTAACGATACTAGACAGTGTCAACTATCAGGCATAAAAATGACAGTAAACCTTTTCAATCATCATATCCTTAAATACCACACAAGCTGCAATAAACATGAAATATAATGAAATTCTATTTGCTTTAATCAAGGTTTCACAAAGAAAAAATAGGGGGAAATGCTAATAAATGTGCAGACGATAAATATTGAGCCCAAAAGTGTATAGTTTATCTGTCATTTATTGAACGATAAATCGATATAGTGATTATCGTGACAGGCCTGTCCTCAATGTCCTGTTATTGATCTGGTCTTTCAAACATCCATATCAATAGGCTGTTTTTGCAAATAATGAAAACGCCACACGTCTGTTTGAATTGTGCTCGTGCTTCAGTTGTGTTGCAATAAGAAGTTGTAATGAGAAGTTGCAATAATAAAGTTTGTCCTCAAGGGGTCAGTGTTCAGACAGACTGAAGCGTCTCAGAAGCTTCAAACCTTACGAGACCTTTTTGCCAGGAAAGTGTCAGTGCTGAAGCGTCTTTGAGTGTCCAGAAAAGCGCTATATAAAACCGATGCATTATTATTATTATTATTACAAGGCTTCACTGGCCCATCACTAATTTCCGCCCCTCTTTAATATCCTGTGCCTCCTATCGGACAGAAGCTCTTGTGGAGGCGGCTCCATGTGGGCCCTGATTCTCACGGGCCTGCGGAGCCTCAGATTGTAGCCGGAGTCCCACCACTGGAGCAGACCGTGAGCGGGCGGTGCTTATCTTCGAGGATGGCCTGTGCTCCTCTCCTAGAGCGCTGGGTGTAGATAGTGCCCATCGAGAGAGGGTTTGAGCCAGTTACCCTCTCGGCGGCCTTTCACTCTGCCAGCGTGGCGTTGCTGTTCCACACTGTGATGGCACCGCTGAGGACACTCTCCACCAGACCCCTCCTGAAGTCAATTATAACTTCCTTTGTTTTGCTAGTATAGAGCATGGAGGTCATTCTCCTCCCCGTAGGCAGTGATGTGATGCACACAGTCCCTGGATGACCCGCCCCCCTCTTGTTGAGTCCAAGGACTGTAGATCTGCAACGGCTCCACGACAGTCTTTCATCATCTTCTCTTCGTCTGTCCCTTTTTTGTTTCCTGTAGCGCCTGGAGTCCCGGAGTATAAACACAGGCTCTCAGTGGTCCAGGGATTTTTCATGGCAGCAGATTTTTCAATATGATCGACCAAATTTTTGCTGTAATGGCGGCGGAATTCTGCAGTACATAATTCTACTTCGGTATTATGTACTGCATAATCATTGCTCAAGAAGATAGGAGTAAAAACACGGCCCCAGAGACACACGTTTATGTGAAGAAACCAGTCAGTCAGTGCAAAATCGACTTTTTCAAGCTTTACATCATGTTATTATGTCATTCCCTCATTAAAAACATGCCTGAAGTGTTGCCTTGGCACATTCACATATTTTTGAGTAATCTGTAAAAACTCTGATGGCGGCCATTTTAGGGATAGGTTTGCCTGAGTCCTCCTAGGAACGCCCCCACCTCCTGGAGACGCCTCCGAGCTTTCGTCACCAGCCGAGTAACCAACCACTGCTCCTCAGCAGAACCCCCTCCCCACTGATGCCACAGACAGCGTGTGGAGGGGGCGTGTCGGAAAGGCTCAGAGGTTCTTAAAGAGACAGAGGCCTATTTCAAGACATTCACTACAGCCATTTTGAGAGAGCAATTTTATACAAGGCAGTTATTCTAATTTACTGCATTTACAGACCAACAGAAGGTTTGGTCATCATTGTAGTGTGATATAGACTGGTGCTATGTGATTGAAAAAAGCATAATACCCCCTCTTTAAGAAGTTGGCGTGCTACCGGTTAGCATTTAGCTCCAACAGCCCAGCTCCGGCCTCTCCAAGAGAAAGCCCTGAACCAGACCTTGGATACAATATGTGACAGAGGTCAGAGCTGTTACTGTAGTATTTCCTCAGTGTTCACACATGTGTTTATCGTGTTGAAGACATTGACAGTTGCTATCTGGTAGCATGCTAACATCTTGAGCAGCTTAAACAATGACTCAGACTGAGACTCTGTTGACATGACAAACTGTAAAAATCACAGAGAAAGGTATTAACACAGGCTCTCAGTCGTCCAGGGATTTTTCATTGCGGCAGATTTTTCAACATTATCGACCGAAGCGGGTTGAATGAGTCGAGGACGTTTCGCTCACATTTTCACAAGCTTCTCGGTCTTGAAGGACAGATTAAACGCACGAGCAAAGAGCCTATTTAAACTCAGCCCAGTCCTGAGAGGAGGGGTGTCAGCTCCAAACCGTGCAACAAAGTTTCTTCAGAATAAGCCTAATTATCTGCTTTTTTCTTTGCTCTTTCGTCACGCATCGATTTCCCCCCCCGCATTTACCGAACCCCAGGAAATGGAGCCGCTCTTTAAAGACACAATCTTTCCTCCGCGCTGAGCTTTAAATCAATGTTAAAATAATGGCAATTTTGGTTTCATGTCTTGTTTGGGGGGAACAGCTTGCGCACCCTTGTCACAGTGTGGTACCAAGTGAACCCCCGGGCCATCCGGCAGACTGGAGCCGTCTATCTGTGAATTATTTATTGAAAGAAGACGGTGACATTTTGGTCGTCCTGCGAGAACAAGACGGCAGGATGTCTCTCCACTGGCTTTATCGCCGCGGGAGCTGATTTATATGGGGTCTGAAGGGATTTGATTTCCGTGGAGAATACACTACAGAGATGGAGTTTAACCCGAAATGAAGACATGAATTAACAAAGTGGCTTCAATCCTAGATCCTCTCAGCGGCATTAAAGGATAGATTAAAATGCAGTGAACAAATTTCCCCCTCTGGGCACAATAAAGCGGTGGTTCCCAAGCATTTTTGTATCGCATACCCTTTGAATCTTTCACTTCTGGTCTGCAAACATTCACCCTAACTTTGTGACGGTTTTTGTTTTATGTGTACTTGCAGAGACATTAGCCATGAACCAAAATGAAAACTCAGCATTGTGACTGTTGCCATAGTTACTCAATGTTAAACTGTTGAAAGTGTTGTGATGTCACGGGAACGCAACCTATTAAGGCACTGCAGGTGAATAGGGGAAAAAAATAAATGTAGAGATATCCATTTGAAACTTTTGCTGAACGTTACTGATATAAATATGAGGAAAAAATGTATTGCAATTTTCCTGTCATTTGTATGTTTTCATATAAAAATAAGGCATTTTGTGCATGACGAAATCTATAGATAGTTTTCCATTGACGTCACGCTCCCGCATAGTTCCATATGGCGCCATCTTGTGTGTCAAGGGTCTAATTGTTTGTGTTGCGGATCATTGATAATATCGTGTAATATCGTCGGCCCACAATTAGCGGGAAAAGGCATTAGAATCTCTGTCATTATATAGATGCAATGACACAATTCCTCCACTAGAGGGACGTGACGCCTGTTATACCCTTCTGGTGGCGCTTTCTTGAGTAATGGTTCCCAGATAATCTCGTAAAATGAGCAATGGGCCTCTCGGACATAACACTCATGCCCCTCACATTTCCAATACAAGAGGAAATAGTTTATTGTAACTCCCTCCAGGACCCACAGAACCTCAGACCTCTATTGTGTATACATTTTGTTGAAGAAGTGCATGCTGGGAGTTGTCAGATGACTCCGTCTTGCGCCCAATGCGCCCAGTTTGGAAATCTTCTAGTCTCCATTGAAAGGATTTACAATGTTTGGCCTTTTTGGGACTCATATTCTCACTCCACACCTCTCTGACTCCGTGGTGAGTTTTACCATTTCATCTTCAATCTACAGTGGGATCATTTGGTTTTGAGAAGTTTATTTATGTTGCAGTCGCGAGAGGAACGTCATTAATGGAACGCACATTTTAAGATTGTTAAGCAATTTTACAAAAGTTCCATCAAGTTATAAATGACAAGATTAAAGAGTTGAGTGCTATGAGGGGTTAGCTTGAATTCGGCAGAAACAACATGCAGCTATTGTCCTTGATTCGTAGCTTATACAGTTTTAGTTCATGCCAAGGGTTTATTGTTTTGCCCATCACCTTGACTATTGCATTGAATATGAGGGCCGGTCTTGACCCAAAAGTCCCGGGCCAAATTTTTTCTGCCAGTCTAGCCCTGCTTCTCATCTTTACATTAAAGGGGCTAGATGCAAGTTCGTCATTTTATGCTCACTGCTGCCACCTCAGGTCTTATGCGTAGCTGCAGCTTCTATATTAAGCTCATGACGGCACTTCGGACCGAATTAACTCCTTTCTGAGTGACAGTGTAGGATTTTAGAGGCAGTTGTTGTGAACCGGTCTGGGCTCATTCTTTACAGTAGGACATGGAGGAACATGTAGGGGGAGGAAAGTACATAATTTTAACATTTTTAAACTCTGTATAGTCCCTTTAACATTGCTTCATGTACTTCATTCAGCATGTTCAAGCTATCGCAGGACGCAACAAACTTCTTCCACTCTGAGAACAGAGTTGAGAAGAGATTGTGCATCACTGCCCCAGGTATGATGCACAATATAGACAAACAGACGTATATGCTTCCGCAAGTGCGAGTGTGTGATCGACTTACGGCTCCTCTGATTATGTTAAATATGCCGTTAAGTTTAATGAGGAAACAAGGCCAAAAAACAGGACATAATTGAAATGGCATCTTAATGTCAGCGGTGGTGTTATTAACCTAAAAAACTACTGTTTTTAATTAGCGCCTGCATAATGCACTCTTGTGGCTTTTTCATTATTCATCAGTTCAATGTGATGACTAACTGGGTTGCAGAGTGAGCCTGTTGCAAGTGAGCGATGTCAGAGTTCACCATATAAGAAGCCGTTTCAAACTTTTCAAACAGCTTCATACGCTCTCGCATCCTTTTGGCGTTTGGGATTTTTGTGAATTCTTGCTCTTTTTTAATGCTTTGCCGATATTTCGTTCAGCGCTTGTTTTGCGTGTTTGTTTATCGAGCCCAGTATGTTGATTGCAGCCCTTTTGACACTCGTTCTCATTGCCTATTGAAAACATTTTTGCAAAACTAACTGGATTACAAGTGTTCAGCCTTGACTAAAGAGCTGCTCCCACACACATTGAAAGTTATTTATACTTGTCAAAGTTAAAGCTTCAACTCTTGAATAATCGGGGAAAATTCGTTAGCACATTAATCATGAATTCACCTCTTGAACCGAGCTCATTTTCTCGTTCGGCTTTACCCAAATCTAAAAGCTGATTGGAAAAAGCGTACTAACAAGAACGAGACAAAAGAGGAAGAATAATCAGCAAAATGGCGACAAAAACGAGGATGAAAACGCAATGAAAGCGACAAAAAGATGTGAATACGCAATGAAAAAAACAACTCGAGGAACAAGTTTTGTAGGTGTTAGCTTTCAAATGAGTTGTTAATGCCTAGCGGCTGTAAGCTCCAGTCGAGAAGCTTTTAGATTTGGGTAAAGCTGAACAATGTGTGTGGTAAGGGGTTAATCGCATCACATGTTTTGACCAGACGCACTCCTGTATCTGAGCACATGCATGACTTGGAAGACTTATATTAACACATTGAGTGCCAAAAACATAAAAACTTGTTATACACCTTATCTGTGATTTTGGGAGCTCTTTGGAATGAACAGAAGTGAAATAAATGACGATCAAACACTTATGAAGAGTCACAATCTGGACATTTTATATATTATTGCGTTTCTTTTCTTTCTACCACTACTTTAACGATACCGGCTTTTCGGTACCGGTGCCTTAACGGTAATTTTTCCGATAACTGTGTTATTTTAATTGAGTTAAAATAATGTGCAAAGGAAAAGTATCGTTCAAGAGGAAGTACAAACACGGCACATCAGAAAACAGGCGCAGCAGCGTCACCTGGAACTTCATTTTTTGAGCAGAATTCCCACTAAAGCAGTGATAAAAAGAGAGAAAGGACATTATTACCGTTTTCCTTCAGATAAACTTTTCGAAACACACTGTTCGACGAAGTGAAAGCTCCTCACACGTCAAAGATCTGTTACATAGTGAGAGCGCTCACTCTGTCACTAACAATGCACCATAACTGTTCCAAAAATGGCTAATGCAGAGTGAGCGCTCACCTTTTTCAGAGACAATCTTTGATCCCAAACGCTCCGGTGCAGCTGGAGTTTAAACAACAGCAGTAACTTCAGGCTTTGCGGGGCTAAAGCTAAAGGTAAAGCCCATGTGTTTCTCGTTGTCACTATCGTGTTGTCACTGCTTTTCTCTTTGTCTAAGAATCTTGTTTCTTATTCAGTCCTGGTTTAGTCCTGGTTTTTAACCAGTTTACTGTAAGTCCTGGTTTAGTCCTGGCTCAGACCGCGGCTCTGCCATCTCTGATAATGACTGAGTAAGTTATAGCTTTGCTTCTGCATTTGCGCTGAAGGTGCTCATGAGTTCAGGCTTTTTTTAGACTCACTGTGGATCATTTACTGACGTTTGGAGAGAAAAAGTACCGAAAATTTGCACCGAAAAAAAAAAAGGTTTTCGATACCGCCCCCTACCGGAGCTTTTCGGTCGGTACCAAGTAGGTACCGTTTAACGGTACCCAGCCTTAGTAGCGAACAGCTGTAAACCCGACACTTCTCTCTCGCTCTCTGGAGAGTGTTTGACAAAGCAGAGCAGCTTCACATGGGCAGATTGAAACAGTTGAGATTTTAACATTTCTTTGAGTTTTTAAATGGTCAAAATCGGTCCATGGACGGCTGAGAAACATCCTGTTAAAGTCTTCAATCCGAGCACCAGGCTGCTTAAAAGCACACGCGATAAAAAGTGATCGATCTGCAGCAACTCGCCGTGTTTCAAAACGTGTCAACAATGTCCATCCATCCATTTTCTTCCACTTTATCCGGGGCCGGGTCGCGGGGGCAGCAGTCTCAGCAGAGATGCCCAAACTTCCCGATCCGCACACACCTCCTCCAGCTGTTCTGACCCCGAGGCGACACCAGGCCAGCTCGGAGACATAGTCCCACCACCGTGTCCTGGGTCTTACACAAGGCCTTGTCTCACTAGGACATGCCTGGAACACCTCCCGCGGGAGGCGACCAGGAGGCATCCGGAACAGATGCCCGAGCCACCTCAGCTGCTCCTTTCGACGTGAAGGAGCAGCGACTCTACTCCGAGCTCCTCCCGGGTAACTGAGCTCCTCAGCCGATCTCGAAGGGTGCGCCCAGCCACCCTGCGAAGGAAACTCATTTCGGCCGCTTGTATTCGCGATCTTGTCCTTTCGGTCATGACCCAAATTTCATGACCATAGGTGAGGGTGGGAACGTAGATCGATCAGTAAATCGAGAGCTTTGCCCCGACTCAGCTCCCTCTTCACCACGACAGACCGATACAGCGACCGCATCACGCGTCAGCAGTGTCAACAATGTTGTCGTTGAAAGTTAATTTGAAACGTAGAACGCATTTGCCTCTTCCCATAACGTTAGTGTCCGTCCAGAGAGGAGAGAGGAGAAGAGAGAGAGAGAGTTGGACAGAGGAGTTAATAAGAAAGGAGAGTGTTGCATGAAACACGCACTCTGTTTGTAGAAAAAATCTGTGATTTTGATCGAAACTAACCTCTGTTTAGCTTAGATTTTTAAGGAACCGAGGCACGTAGAATTAAACTGTTTTCACTTACGGAGAGCTTAGAGTCTCTCCTTTCAAACGAGCCACAGCATGTGTCCATAGCTATAACATATAATACGTGATGGTGCTACAAGTATCATGAAAAATGCTCTGGATTGTTGGTACTAATCCCAAAAACAGCGTGGCACTCAATGTGTTAACTTTATTGTTATAAAGAAATAGACACGCACATCCAAAGACAGTGAAACCGATTGAGTCTGATGAAGGGCATGTGGCCCGAAACGTCACACTTAATGGTGCAAGAAACTATGAAAAAAAATCGGGAGCTCTCACTGCTGTGCGGACCCTTACTTTAAATAACTTTATTGTTAGCCAGTTTACACGATGAGGTACTTTTATGTAACAAAAGCGACACAGAGCTACTTAAGCATCAAGGAGACTTGTCTAATTATGCTAATTATGTCCTTATGCTCCACTTTATGTACCTAAAAGTTTGCAGATTCTATTCAAAATGCCCTTATCCAAAGAAAATGTTGCTAAAATGTGACTTTGGGCCTTGGGCGAGCGAGATCCCCATTATGAGCTGTTGGGTTTTTCCCATAGAATTATGAGTATTTGGTTAATGAAATGTGAGATATTCTTTAAATTTGAGTGTTTTATGTCGGCCAAGTATTAGCAATGAATATGATTAAAGGGGCTGGATGCAAGTTAGCCATTTTGTGCTCACTACTGCCACCTCAGGTCAGACATGGAACTGCACCTTCTATATTAAGCTCGTGCAATTCGGACCCGAAGTGACACCTTTTTGAGTGACAGTGCACGATTTTAGAGGCAGTTGTGGTGAACAGGTCTGAGCTCATTCTACACATTAGGACATGGCTGTAACATGTAGGGGGAGGAAAATACAGAATTGTAACATTTTTAAACTCTGTATAGTCCCTTTAATCGTGATTAATCGAAGTTCACAAGTGTGATCGATCAACAGCACCGATATGAACAGAAATAGCTGCATGGAGGAAACACACAGGCAAACATGATCTGTTGAGGCTCTGAGTCCACATTTCCATACGTTGTTTCCACGCGTTGCTTCTCTCTTGCCGTTACTGATTCCGTTTGACATATTGACAGCCTTGTGCATGTTTTTACCAGCGCATGGGTTCAGACCGGTGACAGGATGTTAGCGGTATCTGTCAAAACAAGTCACACTGAAGAAGACGCTATTTGTTCTGCACTGTCAGGAAGCTTTATAAATGATTCTTGGGATTTTGAATACATATTTTCAGAGCAACAAGTTGAGAAAAATAGGTAGCGCCTTTCAATTAGGGAGCAGTCGTTCCAGTGCGATCTTGATCCTCTGTTTGCGTCTGTCCTATAGGATAAAAATGACTTCAATTGTTCATGAAGAAACCCCAAAATAACATTGATTAACGCGAACATATAACTGTACATTTGTGCCATTCCGAAGGTTGGACAAATTGTTTAAATGGGCGTTAGAACAGCCAAGTGAAACTGCACCTTAAAAATCAAAAAGCTGATGCAGAAACGCCATTTGATTAATTAATTTCAAAACTTCTTCTGCTGTAACAAACTTCACCCTCTGTTCGGTGGGTCCAGATCGTGGTGTAATAGACGGTGTTTCAGGAGAGCATAAAAGCATCTCCACAATAGACTGAATGCAACAGCGCCCGAGATCCTCGCTCCCCAAGGTCAGCATCAGCACCCATCGCTTGTCTCCGGTTACCACGGCAACACAGACTCACGGAGTCGCTTCGCTCTCGACAATGCAGGCGTCTAGGGCTGCGCCATATGAGGAAAACGTTCATTATTACTTAGCTAGTTTGTACATCGTGAAGAACTAGTACCTAAGGCTAGTTTTTAGGACCGATAAATAATGTGTTAGTTGTAGAACGTTGTGAGAAGTTATTGTTGACATTGTTTTCTTCATGGTATTTATATTATTCAGAACCATTATTCAGAACAGAGTCCTTGTGAAAAGCCCACATGGTTATGTTTTCTCTTTGTATTTTGTTCATTCATTCATTTATCGTATGGTTTGAATCAAGGAGAAACTACAGACGCATTATTTTGCATGTCTTGTCATTATTTTGCATGTCCCCTCATGTACCAGCAGAGTGTGAGTGCAGGTGTTTTGTTTTGTTTTGTGGAGTTAAATAACTAAATAACTTCTCAACAGATCCATAGTGCCTCGATCTTGTGTTTCTTAAGTCTATTACTATAAAGCTATAGCGCTCCATGTGAAATCTTAAGCTTCACCCTGTGCAGTAAGTGGTTGGACAGGGGCAGCAGTGGTCCCTCCCCAAGTCGCCTCCCCCTTCTGAGGAGACTAAGGTCCTTCGGAGTGAGCAGGCCTCGGCTCAGGACTTTTCATGACTCTGTGGTCGCCTCTGCTCGCCACTACGCTGCCGTGTGCTGGGCCCCGGGCAGCACAGAGCGGGACAAGAACAGACTGAACAAGCTGGACTGTGGAGGAGGTGAGGGACAGGAGGGTGTAAGCCAAGCTCACCTCCATCATGGACAACACCTCCCACACACTGGGACTGTAGAGGAGCTGAGCAGCTCTTTTAGTGGCAGACTGAGACAACCTCAGTGCAAGGAGAGCTAGTGTGAACTTGTGATCTTCCAGGGTGCTCCTGTGAGTGTGACTCAAGTAACCTACCAGCTAAGCGAGCTACTGATAATGTGCTGCGAGAAACAAAGAATCCTTATCTGTTGTCTTTCATACCTTCACTTATAAAGCTGCTAAACAAGGATGAATCTCATTTTAATCATTAATGTGTCGTCTTCGATCAATTATGGCTCCAAGTTTTTGTATCTTGCTGACTTATTTTATTTATTTGTATGTGTTAGGCCAATTCTTCTTTGTACTGTATTTATGAGATGAACGAATGTTTGGCTTGGAAGCTGCAAATGAATTGCCCCTCGGGGAGAAATAAAGTCTTCTGAATCTGAATCTGAATCTGACTCTGAACAGCAGGGCCTTCATCCCCACTGCTGTTAGACTGTACAGTAACCCGGGAAGATTTTTGCTTTTACTTAACTGTTCGAACATTTCCCGTCTATTTTGCACACCCTGAGTGATCTTATTGAATGTCGAATGTAACAAGTGAATTTCTCCGCTGTGAGATCAATAAAGGATTATCTTAGCTTATCTTTACCTCCAACAGACCGTGCCAGACCGGAATGTTTTCTATTTTCTCTGTGGGGGGCGGTGACTGTGTGTATTTGAGACATGGACAGTGTTTAACTCACAGTGGCAGAAAGTAAACAGTAGGAAACAGTGGTCATAATTGGTCAAAAAAACAAAAAAATCACAACACTAAAACTAGTAAGTCACTCTATATTTGATCTATATACAGACTCGCCTTTTGATTTATGAAGTAAAAGTATTGATACTCATTACCCACTCTACTATACTCAATGTCACTGTCCCTTCAAGCACAGAGAGTCCGTAGTGTGTTTTATTGCCAACTATAACTCTACTCTCACCGCCTGCTTTCATTGATATTCCTAACGTGACTGAGCATCTTATCTACCGCTTCTTGATGACTATCTGGCAAATGCTTTCCTCTTTTCAATGAATTTGTTGCCTGTTTTACTCGCTGCGTGCTCATGTTTCTTGCGCAGATGTAATGGACAAAAGCACCAGCTTAAATCAGAGCCGCGTTGTTTGTGACTGCCAATGCTGAAAGAAGAAAATGTGGATGTAATTTGAAAGTTTCTAGAAAGCAATACTTTGGGGGAAAACTGTTACGTGACTGTCTGAAAGGTCTTTTACGTTTTTTTGGAGTAAATTGTATGTCTAAGAATGTGTTTTGAGGAGGATTTTGAACTTCTCTAATTAATCGAAATTCAAATACGATTTCGATTATTACACCTCATAAAAAAACAAAACACTTTATTATTATTATTTTTTTGCATTTTTTCATGCCGCTGAGATTATTTTCCCTTCACATTTCACGTGCCATGGTTGATGCTTTTGCCTGACATGAAAACAAACATGATGACATCTGTGTGATGATGTCATCAGGCCGCGCTGCTCAGTTTACTTGCGCAGGTGTGAGGGCTGGCCAGCAGGGGGCAGGTGTGAAACAGAGACCCCTCAGTAATCGAGGCAAACTTGAAATCATTTGTACTTTTATGACTGTTCAGAAAACAGCATAGATTTTTGATTAATAAATAAATAAAATAAAGATAGACAACAAATAATCGTTCCAATAATCGTGATTTCAATTATGACTATAATAATTGTGATTATTATTTTTTCAATAATCGAGCAGCCCTATTCTCTATGTTAAATATATTAGCAAAAGTTGATGCATATGGGGTACTCAAGACAATAAATGTTGGGATCCATAGTTTTTAGGCCTGTCACGATAACACAATTTGAAATGTGCCGGGAAATTGTTGCTTTAAACGATATTATTGAAGATCTTTTAATGCCGCAGAAACTAGGAGCTGTTATGGCGACGTGTAAACCAGCAGCAACCTCCCCCTCTCTTGGTACAGCTACATTTTTAAACTGTGACAACTGCATTTGTGGTGCCTGGATACTTTTGTACATCTTTGACGTGTTTTTGTGGGGTTGGATTTTTTTTTACTGTAGAGAGTCCATAATGGTCCTGAAGGAAGCAGCTTTTAAAAGTAAAACAAACAGCTAGCTTATGAGTTAAAGACATTTGAGACCTACACATTTCTTCTTCTAAAACACTGAAGAGGCACCAAGAGCCCCCCACACCTGCAGCACAGTGGAGGCGTCACAAGAGGAGCTACAGGAAACAAAAAAGGGGCGAGACTCACAGCTAGGCCACACAAGCCTTCTATTCTTCTGGCTAATGGACGTTCACTGATAAGGATAAAACAGATTAACTGCTCAGCTCCTCCCAGAAGATGGCGAAAGACCTGTGGAGCGGAGGGAGCTGCTCAGGTGGAGGTGGAGCTGACCAGGGCAGGACACCACGCTTTGAAACAGGGACAAACCCCCGAAGGCGCTGCACCGTTTCAGAGGATCAGAGGAGACTGAAGGCAGCCAGCCAGGTTTCCTCCGGGTACTACGGTTTCCCCGACCTCCAAAAACTCTAAAGCAGGGGTGCCCAAAGTGGGGCCGGGACAATTAGGCTGGCCCGCCAGAGAGTGACCTACTTTTGCGCCGCATCTGGTTAATACTAACTCTCTCCCATTCATTCTCGATGGCAAATATAGATGCAGTACACTTTTTGGCCACCATCGTCAAATTGGGGGCGCTGTTTCACTCCTTTCGCAAAGTTAAGGAAACACTGTTCTGGTGTCTTGGTATTTGTCAGTCATAGAGCGTTGTAGCATCAACTTCCCCACTTTTTCCAAATTTTATTGCAAAGGTCATTGACATCTATGACTAATAAAAGAATTTATGTTGATCTGACACTTTCAAATTGGTCTAATGTGGCATTTTCTTTGACTTAAAGAAATGAATGAGGTAAAGTCACTGTTGGTAGTGCAGGTTACAGGTGGTGTTGTTGCACTATATTGCTACAATAATTGATTTTGTTCTACTAAAACTTGGCTTTTGTAGCATACTACTGGACTGTACTGTACTACTGTAGCATAGATAGAATTAAATGCAAATGTATACCAAAAAATAAAATAAAGTAACCATTATTATTTGCAGTTATATGTGTCTCATGCTGACATCGCCGTGATTGGCCCGCGACCCTTAGGCACTTTTTCATTTTGGCCCTCGGAGACAAAAAGTTTGGCCACCCCTGCTCTAAAGCTTAAAAATAGCCGTAAATCTTTGTTTGAGAAGTACTTAAATCTTATAATATCCCACAATAAACATGAAATACAATAAAACACACTTCCTTTGTGTACAAAATATCACTTTAGAAAAATTGGGGGGAAATAAATGTCATGAAGCTTCTGAAGATAGAAATGAAATGTCCTCGAGAGTTCTACTGCAATGGATCGTTGAAGAGTAAACATACTGAATTCTTGGGAGTTGCCTTTCCCATTTGACGCTTTTTAGTTTTTTTTGGTTACTTCAAGCAAGATCCATATCACTCCTCCCCCTCTGACTTGTATTGTAAAATCTTTTAAGCGCTCCCCCAGCCTCCCCCGTCTGACTTTTTGCGCCGCACTCCTCTCTGATATGAGCCCGCCCCGTCCCCGCATGCCAAAGAACCTTGATAAGTGGTGATCAGATTACGGCAAGATGGATTCCTTTGTGGGTTTTTATTGATGTGACTTTCCGCTTGAGAATCACGGCGCTCCACGGCGGCCTCCATCTGGGATCGGTTATTTAAAGCCACGCGGCAGAACGTTCCAGGTGGTGCGTTGTTGCTATGTCACAGGAGCGTCGAAACTCAAGCCACGGACCGACACGGCAGCGATGCTTTCCGACGCTCAGCAAGACACCGCCCATGCTATTTTTGCTGAGGGTCATCAACATAAAACACTAATGAAGCTCGTCAACCTGTCGTCAAAGCAACGCAGCAGCATCACCACGGAGACGACCCGGGCGGAGTCACGCTCCCAGCAAAGAGTCAGCTCTAAACACGTGTCTGTATATGAATGAAGAAACAATGAAATGCTTTTTTGCGTTCAGCAGTTAGCGCTTGTGCCTCACTGGAAGAAGGTCCCGGGTTCGATTTCTACCTGGACGGGGCCATTCCGTGTGGAGTTTGCATGTTCTCCCCGTGTCTGCGTGGGTGTCCTCCGCGCACAGTGGTCCCTCGCTATCACCCTTCGCGGCCTACACGCATTGAGTTCAGTTCTGCGTCCTGATTGGCTAATCGTGGAGTGATCCATCTCTCCTCCTCACTCCTCCACATTTGCCACAGTGGCCACGCTCGGGGGGGGGAAATCATGGCGCATTTAGAGACTCCTCCTCCCCAGCTCTGACAAAGCCTGTTCCTAAAAAGGGCATAAGGGCGGGATCTTCACTGTAGACTCGGCCCTTGCGTGACGTGTAGTTCAGTGGTAGCCGCGCAGCTCCAATGCTAACAGTCCGGCCCTCATTAGTATTCGAGATATCTAAAATGCTTCTTACTAAAACTAGCCTGGTCCCTTTAATCGTTGCTAACCCAGCATTATCACCGGCGCTGTATCAAGTTCCCAAAAATTAGGCTCTAAAGTTGTTTTTAACATGTCTAAAGTCCAATGCATTCCAATGGGGTACTAGCGGCTAAAGGAGGTACTACAGCAATGGCGGCCCCTAGTGTCGTGGTCACAAAGCAGAGCCACTTTTTGGAGGAAATAAACACCGCTAGCATGTGGTGCTCGCCTCAGCTAATCACGCATCTTCTGAAGCCTGAAACTGTTACGATAAAACTTTGGTCGTAGCTATGATTGTCTCATAGTTTGAACCAATCACACAGCAAAGACGAGAGCAGCTCACGATGTTGCTATCCCCATGTTGTGCATTGTGACATCTAAAAATCTTATAAGACAAAAACAATCGCACAGTGTACACCAGGCATAAGGGAGAGCCGTGTGAAGTGAGAGAAGTGTATAAAGTGTGTGGCGAGGGGTTTTACAGCCACTGCACTCCAGTTTCCCCTAACCCTCTGGGGCAGGGGTCTTTTTTAACCCGACGAGCTACTTTTACACAATATGAACATCGGAGAGCTACTTATGTTCAAAAACACTTGTGAAAAACACAACTTAGGTGGAGTTCACCCAGAAGAATTACTTGCCAAGATGGTATTTCAAAGAAAGTGATTTGAGTTTAATCCTTATACTTTACTATATTGAACCAACCGTTCACAGATTGTGTTCAGCATTTTCAGCAAACATGAACAAACAGAAAATGCATCTAAAATTTGAGTTGTCACGCATGTATTCTGTGGAACTTTCCTGGTAAAATAAAGGTTAAATAAATAAAGAGACAACGTTTCTTGCTGATTTTGAGTAGGTTTGAACTGTCTTGAAATGGAACAAGGATTCATTTAGAGATTAAATTGAGCGTGTGCACCTAAATGTGGTTTTGACTCAGACGTCTTTCCTGATCTGACTTTGCTTGTTTGATGACATTTCAGTCTAGTTCTAAGGTAATCTCGTTTGAAATGGGAAAGTAAAGCTGCCAATGGGAAAAAAAACAATTTCCAAGAAAATTACCTGAAATAAAGACGAAATGTATTGAAATGAGTCAGAAGCTTCTCAGAACAATCAAAATAATGTAGGTGAAATGCCCAACTACATTTTCAGTCGTCAACAACTGAAATTCATTTAATTGTGTTGTGCTATCTTGTTAATTACTTTTTGCAGTTTAAGACGAGATGGCCTCATATCCTTTGTATAAAATGTTACACAATGTGGATGGAGGTACGGCATCTACCACTTTATAAGCCGTTCCAAACTCCTGTTGTGCATGTTTTAAGGGATAAGGGAATTCAAAGCACCTGGAGGAAACCCATGCACACATGAAGAACACAACCTGACCAGCCAGCCTCTCCGTCTTTCTGTTCAAAAGCCGGAGCTTCTGGGACTTTCGCCTGCAGCCAATTGTTTCATGCGCAATTTTTTATTGTTCTAATCACAGAAGCAAATTTGTAGCGTGGCAATCAGGTCCAGAAGACTCTCAAATCCGACAGCTACTATTTCTTGTTATATTAGCAGAGCATAGAACAAAATGAATTGTGCCAAAATCAAGGCCTTAAAGGAACAGGCCACAGTTTTTCCATACTGAGATATGTTCTTACCTTAGCTTAGACTAGTTGATGCATACCTGTCTGGTCTTTGTGCGTGCCTGTGGAAGAGCTTGGTCACTTGTAACTTCACCCCATTTGGAGCTATAGGATAATGCTGGCAGAGGCCAAATGCTAACAACATCTTTGGTCTTTTTGCGTGACTGAGAGCAAACAGTTCTTCCAAAATGTGTTATGTTCCAATCTGAGCTTAGACGAGTTGATACGTACCTGTCTGGTCTTTGTGCGTGCCCGTGGAAGAGCGTGGTAGCTTCCAACTTCACCCCCGTTTGGAGCTATAGGAATACATTGGAAGAGGCAAAATGCTAACAACATCTTTGGTCAGGATCAACTCGTCTAAGCTCAGGTAAGAACATATCTCAGTATGGAAAAATGGTGGCCTGTTCCTTTAAATGTTATTGAAAAGTACTAAATTGGATCCAGACTAGTATTAAATCTAAACTTCTTGTAAAATTATGATTGCTCAACATTTTTTACTGTCGAAGTTCAAAATCGACAATACCAAAATTAAAGGGACTATACGGAGTTTAAAAATGTTAAAACTAAGTATTTTCATCCCCCTACATGTTCCAGCCATGTCCTAATATGTAGAATGAGACATGTTCACCACAACTGCCTCAAAAATCCTGCACTGTCACTGAAAAAGGTGTTAATTTGGGTCCGAAGTGCCGTCATGCACGAGCTTAATATAGAAGCTGCAGTTACGCGTAAGACCTGAGGTGGCAGTAGTGAGTATAAAATGACTAACTTGCATCTAGTCTCTTTAAGGTCTAAAATTGGCCACATTTTTTTTTCTTTTTTTGCATTTGTGGCATCAAAGTGTCATTAAAAAGCAGATAATTTGACTTGCTTCTGCCTAATTAGTTTTGACCGACCATGTGTTTCTTAAAGGAATAGGCCACCGTTTTTACATACTGAGATATGTTCTTACCTTAGCTTTGATGAGTTCTTTAGGACCTGTCTGGTCTTCACCCGTGCCTTCAGTCACGTAAACACAGCGCAGACGGCGTTAGCATTTAGCCTCTCCCTCTCTCCTCTATAGCTCCAAAACAGGTCAAGATAGAAGCTACCAAGCTCTTCCACGTTTTCCCTATTTAAATATGGTTACGTGAAGTGTTCCACTACAAAGTATAAATACACAAAATTAAACAATGCAGATTTTCTAAGCGGATAAAAGGGGGGACTATATTGTAAGGCGTAATAATACCAGGAGTAGTTCGAAATCTGCGCGGTAATCTTCACTTTACTGTGCAGTAATCTTCACTTTACTGTGCAGTAATCTTCACTTTACTGTGCGGATGCCAAATTACTCCTGGTATTATTACGCCTTACAATATAGTTCCCCCTTTTATCCGCTTAGAAAATCCACATTGTTTAATTTTGTGTAATTATACTTTGTAGTGTAGCACTTCACGTAACCATATTTAAATAGGGAAAACGTGGAAGAGCTTGGTAGCTTCTATCTTGACCAGTTTTGGAGCTATAGAGGGAGAGGCTAAATGCTATATATATCTCAGTATGTAAAAACGGTGGCCTATTCCTTTAATCCGCCTGTCAGTCACACCAATCAAACCCTACAAAGATAACGGCGAATCCCAGACCACACGTCTTTGTAAAGAGTTGGAAAAACCGTGCAGTCTGGCCAGGCTACAAAGAACATGCAAAGTCCGGGATATTCTTTCTATGAGGCGAAGCATCATCAGATCTGCTTTTTCATATGTTATTTTTAAGCTTTGAAAGTGAAATACCAATGCGAAGTATAAAAAGACTTCACGTTTGTTCTTTAAAGGTTATATTTGCCTTGATGAACAGGGAGCTCTTTCCAAAACTGCCTGTCAATAAGGCGTTGTCACAGCGAGGGGTCGTCCGTCGCGAATCGTGCCTTCTGCTTTCTCACAAACATCAGCGAGCTTTAGACAAACTCCCTCTGTCACGTCTTCGCTTCAGAGCTGCCCGCGCTGGAAACATGCGAGCGATTCCTCGTAACAAAGATGATTCATAGGTCGGTGCTGAAATAGACGCCTCCTTGTGCCTTCTCGTCCAAAACTGCGGATCATCAGGCATCAGGCTTCAAAGATTCCATCGCAATTATGGGTGCATTATGTGCGTTTTGTTGTGTTCCTGAGGCTGATCTTTGGAATAAAAAACAAATGTAATTGCGTTCATTTTCTTCCCACGACAAATGTTGCAATTTTATATCAGATTTGCGTCATACTTTTCCCAATCAAGCTGCAGCTCGTAGTGGGTATTTGAATTCTTTACACATTTTTTTCCATTTCATTTTCATTTTATTTATTTATTTCATTCAAAAGTGATGTTATGCAATCACAATAAAACCGCCAAGCCAACACAGTATGAATGAAACGGAGCAGAGGAGAAGAACAAGTCTTATAATATCTGCCCCTTTTGTTCTGACACTTTACACTTCACACTGTTGTCCTTTGGAAAATGGTATGTATTTATGTCTACATACATATATTTACAGTCTTATGTATATATTTACAGTATTAACATATGTTTTTGTATTCTCTATTCAGTTTTTTCAATATATAAAATACAGAACCTTCGTATTCTTGAATGTTTACCAATGGTCAAAAAGAAACAAACCGTCGTATTCATGTTTGTTCAAATCAAATATCCCACATTATTCATGTCCAAGTACTTCATACTTTTTTAACATTGTAGCTTTTATGTGCACTGCAAAAAGTAAATAACTAGATCAGATAAACATCTCAATTTGAGTATAATAATCCAATTTTTTGTTGTTTTGACGAGTAAAGAAGTTCTTGGGCATTTGTCCTAGATTATTTCACTTGTTCTGAGATGTTTCTGACTCGTTTTGATACATTTCGTCCTTATTTCAGGTAATTTTCTTTGCCAATGGGGTAAGAAAATTGGTCTTATCTCATTGGCAATTTTACTTTCTTATTTCAAGCGAGATTTACCCTAGAACTGGTCTGAAATGTCCTCAAACAAGCAAAGTAAACTTGGTCCGATCAGGAAAAGTGTCTAAATGAGTGAAAACCGCTCAAAACAAGAAACATTTCCTCAATTCAAGTCATTTAAGCCAATGCTTGATATTTACTTTTTGCAGTGTGTATTTTAAACTCCAGGAGAGTTTCTGACTTTTCCTGGAGTTTATTCCATAAACTGATTCCTGTCACTGTAACAGTTCGTTCCATTGCTTTAGAATTGAACCTGGGTTTGTTAAAGATGTCTGTTCCTTTCAGATTGTAGTGACTTTCCCTTCTCTCAAACATTTCTTGGATGTTCGCCGGCAATATTTTTCTATTTGCTTTATACAAAACCTGGAGGATATTGTAGTCTACTATATCCTCAAATTTTAGTAAATTACATTTAATAAAGAGTGGATTCGATGGATCTCTATATCTAACATTATGTACCCATTATAACCCTACGATCATGTTCTCCGCCAAGCCAATGAAAAGAGTTGATTTGCTAATTGAGGAAAATTCAAATTCGAGCCAACAGCTACAATTTTATCTTGGGTAATCATTCAGCCCACTGGAGCTCGTCGCAAACTCATATCATAAAACAAACGCTATGAGCAGATTTGCCTTGTTTTGCTCAGCAGGCAGTAACGTCCATGGAGAAAGTAAACTATTTAGCAGCGGGGTCAGTGGAACACATCCAACGCACTGCAGTGATTTTCTAAAGGCGCTGGCAAACTGTGCTTTGTTAGTATGACATAAACTTTCAAACACAGTCGTTACTGGACTCGATGACGCACGGATAAAGTGTTGAAATTTGTAAAAGAAAAAATCCTGTCATGCCTCGACCTTACGAAGTAATGTTCCCAGGCAATCTTTTCCGAACTCAGCCAATTTCTCCTCACAAAAAGATTTGTTTTCAATGAGTTTACGATGGATTTCTAAGAGCCGTATTAGACACAGACTGATTTGCTATTGAATTTGCCCAAACAGATGAAAGAGGAAAATCAGAAATCAAAGAGCGTTAAAAGCGTAAAGCTAAAGAAACATAGGGGTGGGAAGATGTTTAAAGGTTTCAATTATCAGACCCTTAATGTGTGTCTATTTATAAAATTAGTGGCGGCTGGAGTTACGCCAAACTCTTTTTAAAAAGATTGTGGGAAAACATGCACTGAGCTTTCAACTGCAAAAGATGGTGGAACCAGGATGGAAATAAGCCAGTACTGTCCGGAACTGTCTGGTTCTGTCCGGTACTGTCCGGAACTGTCTGGTTCTGTCTGGTTCTGTCCGGAACTGTCAGGTTCTGTCCGGAACTGTCTGGTTCTGTCTGGTTCTGTCCGGAACTGTCTGGTTCTGTCCGGAACTGTCAGGTTCTGTCCGGAACTGTCAGGTTCTGTCCGGTTCTGTCCGGAACTGTCAGGTTCTGTCCGGAACTGTCAGGTTCTGTCCGGAACTGTCAGGTTCTGTCCGGAACTGTCTGGTTCTGTCCGGAACTGTCTGGTTCTGTCTGGAACTTTCTGGTTCTGTCCAGAACTGTCTGGTTCTGTCCAGAACTGTCTGGTTATGTCTGGTTCTGTCCGGAACTGTCAGGTTCTGTCCGGAACTGTCTGGTTCTGTCCGGAACTGTCTGGTTCTGTCTGGAACTTTCTGGTTCTGTCCAGAACTGTCTGGTTCTGTCCAGAACTGTCCGGTACTGTCCGGTACTGCGTTCACTGAAGTGGACCATGGTACCGGGATGGAGGCAGAGCGCTCTCTCACCTTACGCACTAAACAATAGTCAGCCTGTAATATTAGACCATGGGCTCAAACACACTGAAGTTTAGCCACTTAATGCAGACTGGGTCTAATCTGCCCTCTGCTCTGTCCCTGAGTTTTCCACACACACGTTAACGGGTGGTGGTGCCAGTTTGGCTGTGAGCCATCAATCCTCCAGTGCGTCTTTACGCATCCCTGGAGAGAGCCATCAGCCCCACAGCACACACGCTCCTCAATCTGAAGCTGTCACATTAGAATGAGGCTCCGCTAAAGCAGGCTCCACGGACTTTTCTGATTTTCCTTCGCGGGACACGGCGGGTGTTTACTGTGTTTACCTGCGTAAAAGGAGGAGGAAACAAATCCACGCCATGTCCGCCGCCTCTCTCTTGTGTCTCTTTCTTCAGTTGTGGAAAAAAATCCACTTTCACACTTGAGTGGAACTAAGAATTTTTCACATATAGATTTTGACTGACCAAACTGTAACAGTTGTTAATGTGCATTTTTGGTTTGATCTCAAGACGGATTTCTCATCAGAAAACAAAACTGGCCCCACGCTGTGATCGGATCTGACTGCCAAACCCAACGGCTAACAGCACTATTCAATAAACCTATAATGGCTTTCTCTAGTCTCAATTCTTGCCAACAATAACCACCCGCTTGTTCCCAATCAGGTCTTGCAATTAATTTCGTAGTCCGGGACTTTCTTGCTGTGAGGCGAAACTGCCAAGTGTTTATGGAGAGTGAAAGACAATTTGCTGCGTAAGGTCTGTTCTGTCGTGTATTATTTTTCAGTTATGAAAGTAAAATACCAAAGTCAAGATGCAAGAAAGACAGAATGTTTCTTCTTTAAAGGCTACATTTTCATCAGGACGTGCAATTAGTGCTAGAATTGTTCTTCTTTTTGTGGTGCAGCATGTCCCCCCTGCTATAGATGAAGTTGGTTAAGTTCACCCAGAGTGATTTGTTAACACATTTCTGCTGGCATTTGTGTTGAGCGTTCAGCTATTTCTCACAGTGAAGGCAATTTGAGCGCTTAAATAATCTAGATGTCATTGTCGTGTGGACACCGCCACGAGGCTTAACCAAGTGGAACAGAAAGAAAGAAAGAAAGAAAGAAAGAAAGAAAGAAAGAAAGAAAGAAAGAAAGAAAGAAAGAAAGAAAGAAAGAAAGAAAGAAAGAAAGAAAGAAAGAAAGAAAGAAAGAAAGAAAGAAAGAAAGAAAGAAAGAAAAGAGGGAGGGAAGGAAAGAAAATAGGAAAGAAGGAAGGAAAGAAAGCAAGAGAGAGAAAGGAAGGAAGGAAGGAAGGAAAGAATGAAAAGAAGGAAGAGAAGACAGAAAGAACGATGGAAAAAAGGAATCAAGGAAAGACAGAAAGAAGGAAAGGAAGAAAGAAAGAAAGAAAGAAAGAAAAAAAGAAAGAAAGAAAGAAAGAAAGAAAGAAAGAAAGAAAGAAAGAAAGAAAGAAAGAAAGAGAGGGAGGGAGGGAGGGAGGGAGGGAGGAAGGGAGGAAGGAAGGAAGGAAGGAAGGAAAATTGACTCAACGTCATATGAAAAAATGCAAAGGAAAGAAGAAAAGAAAAGGCTTAAGTCTCTAATTTGTAACATGGGACCCTCAGCCTTGTAGCCTCACTTTGTATTTTCACCCCAAAGAAAACCGTAGCGACATCAACGCACCGTCCTCTTTGTCCACGTGTTTTTATTTGACCGTTCCCTTGACTAAATCCCCTGAAGATGAAGGTTAACATTAGGTTAATGGCCGCCGCCGATGCTTTGATTTCCAGTCTTGTGGCGAAAAGAAGAAATGCTTTTACTGCCGGCCCGCAGTCCCCGCTCCATCTCCTAATGTTCCTGATTTAATTAAAGCTCCATTAGTACAGTCTGGTCATGTCTCTGCCAATAGGTCACACACGTAGCCCCCACCCCCCACCCCCACCGTGACTACTGCTGCTGCTATTCACAAGACGCTGGCCGGGTCGAGCGGGGATGACATGATTGACAGTGTGTGCTTGATTTCTCTTTTCCCCTTTCTTTCTTTTGCGTGTTGGGAGTAAACGCACTCATTAAAAACTCGCTTGTTTTTTGGCCTAATCAGACTTAAATAATAATAAAAACCACCACTCACTGCTAATTAAACTGTCTGATAAATACCTTGTGCAGTCGTAACCGTGGGAACACATTTTGGTTAGAGGTGCTGAGGGGCAAGATTACCCCAGAATGCTTTTTTTCTGTACTCGTTTCCTGTTGCCTGCGATGTGCAAACCATCCACCCTCGCTGCGTTCTTCTTTTGTGCAGACGAAGACGTAAATTATTTGAGATCAATATCTGGCTGTACACTGTGTTCCTTATCGTTTTCATATTGGCCAATGGTAAAGCAGAAACCTAAGCCAACCAGGTTTAGCGACTGGTAGGGTTTAAAGCTGCTTTTAGTTTTATTTATTAAAGGGGCCAGATGCAAGTTCGTCATTTTATGCTCACTACTGCCACCTCAGGTCTTATGCGTAACTGCAGCTTCTATATTAAGCTCGTGCATGACGGCACATCGGACCCGAATTAACACCTTTTGACAGTGCAGGATTTTAGAGGCAGTTGTGGTGAACAGGTCTGAGTTCATTCTACACATTAGGACATTGCTGGAACATGTAGGGGAAGGAAAATACATCATTTTAACATTTTTAAACTCTGTAAAGTCCCTTTAAATTGTTGAATGAAATCCGAGGCACTCAGGATCTACCTCTTTTTTTATTATAACTGCAACGTGCTTCGACTCGTTGCAGAGTCCTCGTCCAGGCAGTTATTATTCAGTAATCAGTCCGTGACAGGACATAACAATATTGACAATAAAAACAGATCGATACCATAACGATGGTGTGAAGATGCACCAAGCTGCATACAAACTAGAATAAACTCTTTTTTCATATTGAAGTGTAGTCTATGGTGTGGAGGTCCACAGATCAGTGGTCAGTGAAAATTTCAACTTTGCGTTTTAACCTGTGCCCCACACATTTACTTGAGCTTGGAACCTTGAAGCAGTACTAAGTAACTCATGCCCCTAGAGGCCATAAGCGCCACTGCATGTTGCTTTTTTTTACTCATTAATTGTCCGTGAGAGTAAACACTACACTGATAGAAAAAACAAAGGGATAGAGAGGGATATTGTACATCCAATTACACAATGGAGATCATTTTTTTCACTCAAACTTGGCTGTAAATACTGTTTAGGTGGTGCTAGCCTACAGTTAGCTTTGCCCGTTAGCCTGTTAGCTTCTTCTTTGTGATTCCATTAGTGTGTATTGGTGACACCTACCTGGAGGCAGTGAGGTTGCAATTGCGAGGTTTTCTGGCCAGAGACACCGGGGGAGATGAAAGACCCCCCAATCGTCCCATTAACACTTGTATTACCCCCAGAGGGACTACAAAAAGGATTTATTAAGGTAAACAAGTTACTTACTGCTTTAAAACCATGGTCCCATCAGAAATGCAAAAAAGAGGTCTAACGCCAAACCGCATACGCGTCAGTGTCCACCATGATAAGAAGCCTCCGAGTTGTGCTGTCAGTTGTGCTGAGTTAGGGAAAGGAGCCTCAATGCTGTCTAACATAGCTACTTTTGCATAGGGACCTCTGGTGGTTCCTTCCCGGCGATTAGGAGCTATGTGCCATCCCATAAACCACCGCGCCACCAATCATGCGCAACCACTGTTGATTGGCAGGCGCACGTTTAATGAATTTTAGAAAAGTGACTAAATACACGTTAGAGTCACCACAGCACAACATGTTAGTGTTTTAAAGAACCTCCTCAGTAAACGGCCTTAATGAAGGCAGTTTGTGCTTTTGCTTTCATTTAAAAGAAACGTAAAGGCGCATGGCTAATTTGCAGACATTGCGCAAAGAAGGAGCAGACCTCACAGAGTATTTTTTGTTCTGTGATGAAGCTGTTGGTGTGGAAGGTAAATCTGTAACAGCTTTTTATCGTCTGTTATCTGTGTGGCTTCATAGCATTAGCATAGCATAGCATTGTTGTGGTTCATGTTTGAGTCATTGAAGTCCATGGCCAGGAGTGTTTATGTCGGCCAATACTTTATGGGTAATGTAGTTTTTTTCTACAAAAGCCGTTGGTGATGCCATTTCCCCTGAGTTTCCACCCTGGGTAAAGACGGTCCAATTGGGCAAATGCTGCTGAAGCTCTAGTTCACTAACTGCATAGAGATCTAACAGTTGAAAGGTTAAGGATCAGGAGCTCGGATCAGGACATAGAAGCTAAGTATTTGAGATTTCGGATGGACCCCGGCTCCTACCTATAATAAAATCTTAGTTGTTTATAGTCCTGTCTCTGGCGATGTGTGCCCAATCAACAAGAAGCCTGAGAACCACCACAAGTCTTAGAGCCGCACTCTGGGCTCTCGGTTTTATGTTATACGGTAAAGTCTTAAGTGTTGAGAAAAAAATTTTGCCAGAAAAAAATCTATAACTTTTTAGAGATAAATCTTTAGTATTCACAAGCATTGCACTCACTGAACCAAAAAATATATAAGTAAATAGATAAAAATGCATCTGGCCAAGGTTGCACATTGATAAAGTGGTTGGCAATGTGCGCAAACAAACATATGCTAATGATGTACCTCAAGCTGTTTTATGCTCTGGAACTCACCTCACACTTATTTGGACTCTCTCCTTTTCAGTCCTTGCTGTTCACCCACGCCATACTTACATTTTGTGTTGCGTATTACATGTCAGGCACCTTTTGTAGCAACGTGCCAGTGGCATACAACTCACAGTACTAACTACAATGCCATCACATGCTGTTTGTTTCTATCAGGGTTAATGTTGACAAATTTTATTGGCATTTTCTTTAAAGGATCTGTATCCTGCTATTTTAGCCATCACAGAGTAAAGTATAGGCATTTATGTGATATATTGTACCTCTGACACTATGGAGCACTATTTTCTGCGAGAAATTCAAGTATTTTCTCGGACTATTTTGCAAACCGGGAAGACAAGACGCTTCCATTCAGTGAACAGTGAAGAAAAAAGAACAGGCGTGTCCAGAGTAGGTTAGAAAGAGCTCCTTCTTCACAACTTTCAGTGCAAACATGACATCTGTTCAGACGCTCAGGGGGTGCGTTTGTTTTCAATGCAGGGGCAGCACCGACACTTCTTTTTTTTTTCTTTTCTTTCTTACAACAAAAATGATGAAAAAGACGATTTCTAAATTAAAATCAGGCCAGAAGTCATTATATTACAGACGTCGGGTTTCCTCCTGTTTGACACTATGATGTAAAATACGTGTGTCACAAGTCAGTCGTTTACCCGGAGAGGGGCGGAGCAGCTGCACAGAGGGCAGGATTCAGGAGGATTGCTGAGAACTACGTGAATGAAGCCAAAAAACACACGGGTATTTTTGATTAGGAAATTGCATTACAACATGGTTAAAAGCTCCAAAAAAGTCCATTTTGCATGATATTGGTCCTTTAATATTTACGTAAAATATTACTTCGGTGTCGTAAAGTATTTTAAGTAAGGGATAATGCACGACGAGGACAGTTCACGCCTCCAGTTATTTCTGATAATGGACACCTCGGAGTGCATTATCCATTATACCATGGTCCTGCGAACTGAAACTGTTCAATGGGGCCTGTTTGCTTAATTTTTTAAGTCCTGGGCAGGAGTTATTTCACCTTTAAATCTGTTTTACCTGAAGCTAGTCCCAAATAAATTGTTTATTGTTACTATGGAAACAGCTGCAGTGGAGTGAACATGATTTAACTGTTATTTAACTGTTGCTGGACTAGGTGCACATTATCACTTTAACAGACACCCTCCAGCCAATCAGAATCGAGTATTCACCCAGACCATAGATACAGGCGGCATCTCGTCATAGAAGGGGGCGTGGCTTCGCCGAGGGGGAAAATAGAATCTTTTGGGAAACACACTTTTTCACTCTTTTTAGCCATTTTCTGGTGGAATATGAACTTATTTATCACATACAAAGAAAGTCAAATGTAAACCGGGTCCATATGGATATTTTCTCACAGCAGATTGTTCTGTAGAAGTGAAAAAACGGCAGTTGTAGCAAGCGCTAGCTAACCGTTAGCCTTAGCCCGATGCTAACATGTAGCATGAAGTTAGCATTCTCCGTTATTCATGTATTTATGGGCTGTTGAACCACTTTGCTCCTCCCCATGTCTTTGTATCATTATTTAGTAGAAACTATGTTCATATTTCAGCATTTGTTACAGTAGTTTCTGAATAATTAGACAAAGTTTAGATTTTTTCAAAATTGTCTTCCCCCTTAACTGTTTTCAAAAATGACCATATATGGGCAATTCCAGAGATGCCGTCTGTATGTATAGATAGATAAACTTTGTCTAATTATTCAAAAACTACTGTAACAAACGCTGAAATGTGAATTTAGTTTTCTACTAAATAAAGATACAAAGACATGGGGAGGAGCAAAGTGGTTCAACAGCCCATAAATACATAAAAAAACGGAGGATGCTAACATGATGCTACATGTTAGCATCGGGCTAATGCTAATGGTTAGCTAGCGCGAGCTACAACTGCCGTTTTTTCACTTCTACTGAACAATCTGCTGTGAGAAAACATCCATATGGGCCCGATTTACAATTGACTTTATTTGTATGTGATAAATAAGTTCATATTCATATTCATATTAAGAGTGAAAAATTGTGTTCCCAAAACATTCTATTTTCCCCCTTGGCGAGGCCACGCCCCCTTTCTATGACGAGTTGCCGTCTGCATCTATAGACTTTTAATAAAAGCATATTATTGAACCTAAAACAATAAAATGTGTTGTAAGATGGAACTAACACTGTTCTAACGTTAGGCTGTTCACTTCGTTAGTGGTAATTGTCACTGACTTTCCATAATTGTTTTCTTCACCACCGTAAGACAATAAATTTAGAAGTTGTAAAAGCAGATAGCATGCGCCGTTTACCACTTCTGCTCTGCATTGATTGCGTATTTAGACTTTACAATCTCCTCCTGTGTTTCTAATTACTTTATTGACCCATTTTCTTCACTACTCACTAACAGCATCTCTCACGCGGTATCTCCGCCTTGACGTGTAAAATGATTGTTATGCACGAGGCGTTTTAGACGAACATGGGAGCGTTTGGTATTTAAGTTGTGTTGGCGCTCGGCTGTTGTTGAGGAGCAGCGACATGCAGCAGGCAGAAGCGCTCAGACTGTCAACTATAACCCAGTATCTGCTCAAGGTTGGCTGGTAAAAACATGGCGGCTAATCGATGCCAGTGGCCGCTTTGACCACCAGTAAAGCAGGGATTGAAATCCAGCCGACCTCAGTCAAGGGGCAGTGTGGACAAACTGCAGGCGTTGGAAGCAGGTGTAGGAATGACTATGAATCTGACCTCCCTAAAAAAACGTATTTCTCTGTCTTTTGTTTCAGATCTTCACCCGATATGGAAAATGCTACATGTTCAACTCGGGGCAGGACGGGAAGCCCCCCCTGGTGACCATGAAGGGCGGGATGGGGAACGGGCTGGAGCTGATGCTGGACATCCAACAGGACGAGTACCTGCCGGTGTGGGGCGAGACGGGTGAGTTAGAAACCTCTTTATACACCGCGATCCCAATGATTATGCAAATGACATTTTTCTCTGATTTTCTAAACTGTCAACTCAAATGAGAGTCAGCACAGTTTGCAAGTGTTTAACTGTACAGGATCATTTAAATGTGGTTGAAAAAAAATAATTATAGTAAAAAATCTCAAAATCTACTGTTCCAACTTATTATGCAACTCATCGTTTCAATACATTTTAAAGCTTGTATTTAAGGCGAGACACGGCAGGTGATATTGATGTTTCACGCAGTGGTCGAAGTGGAGATTTTTATCTATTTTCCTCCCTTTACATCTTAGTTTTCATGTCAGATATAAAAATGAGAAAACTCACCCGCATGATGTTTATTTTATGATGTTTTGTCTGCGAGGTGGGGGCAACCCGGAAGTAGCTGCTGCGCCACGTAGAAAGTCTGTCTTTCCCGCGGGTTTTCATTCATAAATATTGACAGATTTTACATCCACGTGTCCTGCTAAGGGGCCCCGTGATGACGCTTTCACCCAAATATGGTATTTTTCCTCCTACAAGACGCTGGTGCGGAAATACGGAAGAACGGGCCGAGCATGTGTACTCGCTACAAAACTTCAGGGCTGGTTTTCTCTGAATGTGAGAAGCCGCACTCGGGCAGAGCCTGAGCCCTTATAGAAGCTCCCACAGACTCCAAACTTTCCAGTCTGAGACCTAACAATATTTTTTTTCAAAGAGCTCTGAGACACAATTACTATCCATGAGTTTCACTGAAAAACATAATCATTTGGAACGCGGTGTACATACCGTCAAATGTAATCGAGAAATAAGTCACATTTGTCATAATAAGTCTCACTTGAGTTGAGTGACTTTTATGAAGAAATCTGTCCATGGGGGAAGATTTTTACACTTAGATTAAGAAAAGGCATCAGTAACAGTCTTATCTCAGGCACATTTCTATCTGATTTTGAGTTCAATGAGATCTTAAGTCTTTTAGTCTTTTAAATTTAAGTGGGAAAAGAACTTGCCTCATGTACAGATATCTTGAAATTAGCTACTCAAGTCAGGGACAAATCTACCTTATTGCAAGAAACTCGTACTTAACCAACCATTTTATTTAACATATTTCAGGTGATGAACTATGACTACAAAATCATTGTGTACACGCTAGTCAAGTCAAGCATTTGTAAAGCACATTTAAACACCCATGACAGTCGCACCAAAGGTTATACATTCCAAGAAAAAAGGTTCAAAACAAGGATCTAAAGAACGTGGCTTCATACATGGCTAGAATGAGAGTAAAATGTTTAGTTTAGTTTATTTGAGCAACGATTTATACGGGTATAGTGTAAATATCATTAACAGAAGATATTCAAAACAACAGAAATCTCTAGTGCAGAGCTGCTCAAAGGGACTAGGAAGAAGTTAATTGTAGCTTATAAGGCCTCAATTCAAACACTTTCACAGACTTAAACTACTGCTCACTGAAAAACCACGTATATAATAGACTTTCTCATATGATAGACAAAGTAATTTCATTCTGTCTTCTGTCTTAAATAAAATACCTTAGAGTGATGCCTTGGTGGCAAAAGCGACAGTAATAATATAGTAACTCAGTTTATAACATTCTTGTGTGTGCACTTGCATAAGCAGGTGCACGTATGTAACCCCTGAAGTTTGACCCAGGCTGCAGTGACCAGACCACGCGAGAAGGTTTTGTGGCTTTTATATGAAGCTTTGGAATCACAAATGAACAAGACATGTGATTACAGGCGACACTGTCTTCTGCCCCGCGGTCAAATCACGCAGCGGTCAAAGTTCTCATCAGAGGTGGGAGTAAGTCACTAAATGCAAGTCTCGAGTCTAAGTCATGAAGGTCCAAGTCCCAAGCAAGTCCAAGTCAATCGGTCATGGGCTCAAGTCAAGTCAAGTCAAGTCATAGCTTTTGACGAGCTCCGTCGGGAAACCAAACACGCATGTGGCTAATTACCATAATGTAAACATAGATGCGCCGCTTTTACGAAATGAATCCTGATCTTTCGACAGTTTCACTCAAATAAATAATAACTATAAAGTCACAGCAAGTCTTTGAGAGTCATTGGCCTCAAGTCCAAGTTAAGTCTCGAGTCACAAACAGCAAGTCCCAAGTCAAGTCAAGTCTTTTTGGAGCTTTGGTCAAGGTAGAAAGTTCTCCGCTAAAATGTGATGTTTAGTTGATTGATTTATGTAAAATGTTCGATGTTCATTTCCACCAACAAGTCAACACCGTTTCTTTGTCCGGCCTAAAGTCGGCTCCTTATTCATGTAGTGACTGATTTTATCTGCACTTCTCCAGTCCCATGTTAACAAACAGGAGAGAAGGGGTGGGTACACTTCATGGCAGCGCCCACGCAAACTTCCGGAAAAAAGCGAATAGGGATTTAAGTATTTGAAAAATTAAAAAAAATTCAAGTACAAACAACACTGATACTGACATAACCACCAGCCTGGCTCCACATCATGAAGATGGGTCCCCGAGCGCAGGCCCATGCTGGCTCAGGGCTCCGACAGGTCGCCCCAGCGGCCAGAGGATAGGTCAAATGCAGAGAATGAATTTCCCTACAGGGATTAATAAAGTATTCCTTTACCTTAACCTTATCACTGAAAATTACTTGTGAGAAACATCATTAATACACTCCCATAAATTGCATACCTGGGATCACAAATAAAGAAGCCAGGTGATTACAGGTGGTCTAGCACAGTCTCACACCGCACCAGATACAAGGTCAGGTCAGGTCAAGTTTATTTCTTTAGCACATTTACAACAACCACGGCTGCCCAAAGTGCTTCACAACACAAACAGATGATAAAAACTATGAATACAAACAAGGCATAATAAACTTTGCGTCAAAATCAATTAAACAAAAACATATAATGGAGAAACAGTTGAGCATATTAAAAAGCTTGTGTAAAGAGGTGGGTTTTAAGGGAGGACTTAAAACTGCTTAGAGTCAAGAGTACAAGAGTATTATTATTATGAACTGTCCATTGCATCTATGGAGCTATGCCAGTCACTCCCCTGAATAAGCTTTTGACAAGATTAAAATTTTACCAAATGTCAATGTAAATCCCAAATATTTTCAATAATCACTAAGGGGAGGAGCAAGAGCCGTAGCCAAGGTAAACACCTCCGCTATGTTAAACACTCTCAGAATAAAAGAGAGTTAAAGCTGATTATTATTACAATAAATGTATATATTTTGATGAAATTCACGAAATAACCTTGTTACACATACTGTACGTAATCAGTACAAAACTTATAGCAGTACAGCAAAAGATTATTATTATATGAGTTCTGCATGTTTCTGTACATTCTTTTAAACTCTTCATTCTGATTCTGCTGCACCACATTCTTATCTCATCTCATGTTATCACACCAGAAAAAACTGAATCCCATACTTTACAGACTAAAACATAATAGTTTTTTTTTTTTACTTCCAATGTGCGCTCCAAAAGGCCTAATTAGTGCTGCCTCCTGTAGTCATCATCAGTGAAACTTGTGCCGTCATCTGCAGCTTAAGGCAACTCAAGTTCGGGTGCACTTTCAGCGCCTTTTCAAACCACCGTCGCACAGCTTTACCTTTAAGTGCACAGCGCTCTGCACTTCACCAGCGGTGCTCTGCAGAAAAGCAATCTGTTGGTTTTCTTTCATTTTGCCTCGGAGCGAAAACATAAGTCAAACAATTACAGTGAAGTTATCTCAGGATACCGCATAGATTTTCTTCCCTAATCTCTATCATACAGGCCTGAGTTCAATACTAAGCCCTTTTGAAGCACTTGTAATCCCCTTTGATATGGATTAGCCCACACTTCGGCTCAAATAAAATGTTTCTGTTAAGATTTTCAAAGGTTATAAGGCGAATTGGCGCAGCAAAACCTCAATTATTTACTCATTTTCCGAACTTAACTTGACTATAAGGTGGTATTATGACACAGAGTGAGGCAGTTTTCAGCCGTCTCTGTGTGAAACCCTTAAAAATGATAATTTATTCCGTGAAGAAAATGCTCTTTGAACTGCAAGTTTATAGAGAAGCCAGAAAGAGCAATGACACACTTCTCCATTTCAGTAACAAAAAATCCATAGTAACAACATAGTATTATTACAATATGCGCCTCATTGAGCCAAACAGACGTTCCCATTGATTGCATTTTTCTGATAAATATTTCACACACAGGATCATTAAAAGTCATACTAACAACTGGGAGAGTGGAGTTACCTTCAGGGAAAGTCTTCTAACAATATATTACACAGGCCGCGCTGAACCTTGCGTAACGATTTCCCGCTAATGTCTGATATAACCAGCTCCATTAATGATCTAACATGATGTGTGGACACCGCTGCCTCTCTAATATGCCCTCATTATGGCGGCCCACACTCCATTTAATCAATGTGGCTGAAGTTTAGCCCTGCAAAGTCAGGGGTCCGCTGGGTGACAAACTTCCCTCCAGTTTTTGAGACTCTGAGCTTTTGAGAAATCAATCTTGACATGATGAAAGGCGGAGAACATTTAGCAACGTGTCACAAACCCGGACTTGAACCTATATGACGTTGAATGTCTGCGCACCTCGGTGTATGAATGGGAGTGTGAATGGGTGAGTGGGTCCTTGATGTAAAGTACTTTGAGCCTAATGTAGGTGGAAAAAGCGCTGTATAAAACCCAGAAAAATGACTGCGTCCACAGTATTGTCATATGATTTCAACTGACTAACCAGTCCGGCGTTTCGGGGGTTTGTAAACGAACATTTTCCAAACTAGGCCCCAGAGTGGAAAGATCTCAAAACGCTGTTTACGTGGCGCCGTTGTTACAACATCTCTGCAATTTTTACTTAAACGATGACATCACAGCTGCAGAGGGGTGTCTGTGATCCATAATGAGGTTTACTCACGGATTTATGATGGTTTTGCTCCACTGCAGTCCGCGAGCCACAGGTGACAAGTAGAAAAACACGGCCGAGATTTCTTGGTGGGCGTGATTGACAGACGGCATCAACCAATCAGAGCAACGCTAGATACGTCGCAGCAACAAGCGGCAGGAAGCCTTTTCAAAAATGTCCTTATTTAAGATAAGATAAGATAAGATAAGATAAGATAAGATAAGATAAGATAAGATAAGATAATCCTTTATTGATCTCACAAAGGAGAAATTCACTTGTTACAGTCGGCGTTCAAGAAGATCACTCAGAGTTAATAAAGTGCAGCTGATACAGAGATTATTGCACATGTTACTTCACAGTCTTATTGTACAGTCTGACAGCAGTGGGGATGCAGGCTTTGCGGTAGCGCTCCGTCCTGCACTGGGGGTGTCTCTGTCTGCCACTGAGAGAGCTGCTCAGCTCTTCTACAGTCCCGTGCAGTGGGTGGGAGGTGTTGTCCATGATGGAGGTGAGCTTGGCTAACACCCTCCTGTCACTCACCTCCTCCACAGAGTCCACAGAGATTTACGAGGAACGCTTCGAACGCTGCTTCTTGCTCCGGTTTCAGGGACTAAATTTGTTTTCAAATGATTTAAAAAAGACGAAAGAGTAGAAGAAAACATCGTATCACTCGCCGCACACGCCATCTCTATTGTTTTGGTAGAGTGTGGCGACGGCCTCCGTGTCTTGGGGCAATGAAGTCCCGCCTCTCGGTGGGTGATTGGACCGATGTGGGTAAAATCGTGAAATGACAGGCTGCGAGGAGCTGTCCAGACGGTTCTTCTTTTGAACAGAAAGGAGGAGTGTCTGGCAGGCCAGGCAAAAAAGTCTGGTCACAGGTTGTTCTGCTTTAGTCCCGCTACGTCTGAAGAATAAACTCTCCTCCTCGTCTCTTCTGTAGATCCTAAATCCTTGAATCAGTTTCATTTTCTCTGTTTACATTCCACAAAAGTTTACTGCACATGCTCTACATCTTGTTCTATTATCTGTGTTAGCGTCACAGCGCCTCACACAGGCCTGGAAGATGAATTGCGCCGTTTTCACAGACCTGAGTCGACCCATGTGGACGCACACATTTACTAAGAAAGTTTCTGAAAAATTAAGCGTTTTGTCTTCGTGTGGATAAAGCCATAATTAGAGGCAATCAGCCGATCGAAATAACCACAGACAAAGCTTTCAAATGTATATTTACCTGGAAATGCATGTGTAACTTTTAGTAGCAGTTGCTAAAATACCCACGTAGATAGCCCCAAACGTGTCAAGTGGAATTATCGGCATTTCTATATCACACAAATTGATATCGATCCATAAAATTGTAGCCCATTGCACTTTAATTGTAGCAGGTGTCCGCGAGTTGTGCAGTGTTCATTAATCTCCATGGAAGACAAGCGTTTTACTAGATACAAAAATCAATAAACCTGCTCCATCTGTCACTATAGGCTTCAGTGGGACCCTTGCCTCTTTAGCGCTGTCCCAGGATGGGCTGCATATGCTGCTATGTGCTTTCATTAGCTTTTCATAGGCTCTACCTCCAGTCTGTTAATAGTTAGACTGGCTGAAGGGCTAAGATTATGCAAATCCTTGAGCTTTAATCCATGTTGTTGCTTATGAAAATGTTTGGGTGAGCTCTCAGTTTTTTTTTTTTTATGGTAGCATTGATGTCTTGATTGAGGTGGAGGATAAGTACTTCTTCACAAAAATAGACTCTTTCTCTCGTCTCTCTCAAACCTTCTCTTCACCTTTGTTAAAATCCTGATCCTCACAGTCATCAAAGGTACAGTCCTGGTGGGTTTAAAGGAATAGGCCACCGTTTTTACATACTGAGATATGTTCTTACCTTAGCTTTGACGAGTTCTTTAGGACCTGTCTGATCTTCACCCGTGCCTTCAGTCACGTAAACACAGCGCAGACGGCGTTAGCATTTAGCCTCTCCCTCTCTCCTCTGTAGCTCCAAAACAGGTCAAGATAGAAGCTACCAAGCTCTATACTCAATACTATATTGTAAGGCGTAATGATACCAGGAGTAGTTTGGCATCCGCACAGTAAAGTGAAGATTACTGCACGGATTTCGAACTACTCCTGGTATTATTACGCCTTACAATATAGTCCCCCCTTTTATCCGCTTAGAAAATCCACATTGTTTAATTTTGTGTAATTATACTTTGTAGTGGAACACTTCACGTAACCATATTTAAATAGGGAAAACGTGGAGGAGCTTGGTAGCTTCTATCTTACGTGACTGAAGGCACGGGTGAAGATCAGACAGGTCCTAAAGAACTCGTCAAAGCTAAGGTAAGAACATATCTCAGTATGGAAAAACGGTGGCCTATTCCTTTAAGATGGAGATGTTTGCATTTCTAACGCTTGCCCCATGTCTGTACAACCTCGTGTGTGGTTTAGTTTCTCCAATGTAATGCTCTGTGAACTCTCCCAGCACAGAAAACTATACTTTATTCATCCAAGTCACACTTTTTCATCCACCACGTGATGTCATGCTCCCCTGAGAACAAACCCCTTTACCATTTGCCTTTCCCTACAATAAAGCCATCCACCCACCAATGGCACTTCAGTTCAAATTATATCATACTAATACAAACGTGTCCAAAAGTATTTTAAAAAAAGCTTGAATAATGCAGTGAGCGCAGTGCAGTGTTTAACCAAAGCGGCAGACATTGTAAATGATTCATTTTCTGCATTAATTTATGATCGCCTTTATGTAAGAATGAATGTGTAAGACGGCGTCTGCAGCATAGGGTCTAATGAAATAGAGATGAGTGAGTCGTCTCTGATCTAAAGCTTCTATATGCGTCATTATGTAGGGAAGTGGAGGAACACAAACAGGAAGTGCAAAGTGGTGGGCGTGAGTTATCAGCAACGCGCTGGTCAAGACTGTACTGTTTTGGCTTTTACTGCCCACAGGCAATGGTAATGTATGGCAGTGGGTAGTTCGTAGCAGAGGGCACTTGGAATCATTTCAGATCTAAAAAAAACAAGGTGACACTGAATAGTATTTCAATATCATTTTAGAAGAAAAGTTGTTTTTCAGTAAAAGGTTTTTGTCTGCTTCATTTTAAACACAATACGCAACAAAATGCCAATAAATCAGAGTTTAGTGGATCATTTTCTACATTATCTCGGGGTCTTGTTCACGAGTGAGGGACGGATGGAGCGTGAGATGGACAGACGGATCGGTGCGGCGTCAGCAGTGATGCGGTCGCTGTATCGGTCTGTCGTGGTGAAGAGGGAGCTGAGTCGGGGCAAAGCTCTCGATTTACCGATCGATCTACGTTCCCACCCTCACCTATGGTCATGAGATTTGGGTAATGACCGAAAGGACAAGATCGCGAATACAAGCGGCCGAAATGAGTTTCCTTCGCAGGGTGGCTGGGCGCACCCTTCGAGATCGGGTGAGGAGCTCAGTTACCCGGGAGGAGCTCGGAGTAGAGTCGCTGCTCCTTCACGTCGAAAGGAGCTGAGGTGGCTCGGGCATCTGTTCCGGATGCCTCCTGGTCACCTCCCGCGGGAGTTGTTCCAGGCATGTCCTAGTGGGAAGAGGCCTCGTGGAAGACCCAGGACACGGTGGTGGGACTATGTCTCCGAGCTGGCCTGGTGTCGCCTCGGGGTCCCCCCAGAACAGCTGGAGGAGGTGTGTGTGGATCGGGAAGTTTGGGCATCTCTGCTGAGACTGATGCCCCCACGACCCGGCCCCGGATAAAGTGGAAGAAAATGGATGGATGGATGGATGGATGGATGGATGGATGGATGAAACTGAATAGTATTTCAATATCATTTTAGAAGAAAAGTTGTTTTTCAGTAAAAGGTTTTTGTCTGCTTCATTTTAAACATAATACGCAACAAAATGCCAATAAATCAGAGTTTAGTGGATCATTTTCTAAATGACTCTTTCAAAGCAAGGGGTACTTTGAGTAGAAATGAAACCACTGATGGAAGCTACCGCTCAAAAGACGCTTTTTACTGCATCGGCTTTTCTTTTCCAACGCTCTTCACTTTGTGTGATTCTCACTGAAGACAAACAATGAACGAACACATGGGATTATGTAGAAACAAAAAAGGGTGAAATAACTCACTTCTTCCTTCATTCTTCACATTTTCTCCGTGAGCTTCATAAGGTCGTCGCCTGAAACAGTTGAACAGTCTGTGACGTGAAAAGCATTTCTGGTGACGACATTGTGAAGAAAAAGTAACAAAAATGCGAATCCACGTGTGTTTATTCATAAATTAATGAGTGAGAGTCTATATTGTAAATGGTCTTGAGATAGAAGGAAAAAAAAACTATCTTACCAAACTTTTGACCAGTGGTGTACGTTTTGGTGCAATGCTTTTTATTACTCAATGAAAGTGTTGGGAACAAAAAAACTTTCATAGAGTTGCTGCTCTGCAATTTTACACAGTTGGTCTGTCAAGTTAGTGGTGGATGGGGAAATACCTTATGTTTCTATGTCATGAAAAATATCACCTTAACCAGTGGCTGCTCTCAGGTCAGACACAAAGTTTTTTTTTTTATCCCAACACACTACAGTGGTTACCTGGGGGGCATTAGAGGCACTACAGGGGCTTGTCTAGAAAACAACATTGAAAAAAATCTATATCTTTAAATTAAAAATACATTTATTTGCTAAAATGTATTACTTTAAACCAGTTTTAAACCCCTGTCTTTGCCAAATGTTGCTTTTTATGTAATTCTAGCTGTAAAATAATGAGAAAATTCCTTTGAATAGAGTAAATTATTTTCTTTTGTGCAGCCCCTGGAGAATTTCAGATGGACAAGAGGGCTGTGATGTTCCGGACTTTTGGAATGGCTGCACTAATAGATACTATTGAATCTGAGCGGAGTTGAACATTTTCTAAATAATCGGGGGCACCCTTGAGATGAGGGGTACGTTGAGTAGAAATAAAGGGGCGCGCAAGACAAAAAAGGCCGATCTTATACAAAAGCTACAATCCTTGAAAACCTAATTTGATGTCATGTCAAATTATGTTGATTATTATTATTATTATTATTACAATGATTATTATTATTATTAAAAGAAGAGTGAGTATTGTTTCAGCCATATTTGCTTTTTATGTTACCATCAATATTGTTGATGTTGATCATGGTTGTTATTATTACATTTATTTATTTTTTTGTAATAATTGTTATGTATTTTGTTTTTTATCTACCTCTGGATTTGTTGTTTTGTTTTGCAAATGTTTACAGTCTGTTCTGTCCCGTCTTTATGCTTCTCATTTTTTCCGTCTTTCTTTCTCTACTTTCTCTGTCCTCTGTTCTCATTCTCCCTCTGGGCGGCACGGTAGCGCAGCGGTTAGCGCTCTCGCTTCACAGCTAGAAGGTCCGGGTTTGATTCCCACGTGCACGGGGCCTTTCTGTGTGGAGTTTGCATGTTCTCCCCGTGTCTGCGTAGGTTTCCTCCAGGTACTCCGGTTTCCCCTACCACTAAAAACATGCATAATAGGTCAGGATGAATGATGTGTGTGAGTGATTGTATGGTGGTGTCAGAGGGTCCCTTGGCGCAGACGTGCGCAGTCGCGAAAGCGCTTCTGACAGTCTCCCCCAGGGGAAACTGAAGCTACAAACGTAGCTTTTCACCACCGAGTATGGAGTGAATGTCTCTTGTAAAGCGCTTTGTGACCATGTCTGTGAAAGGCGCTAGATCTTCTTCTTCTCTCCAGATCACTGGGGTGGTGGGGGGAAAAAAACACCCAAAGCATTGTAAATGAAAATGTACACATTTACAAATAGCCTAATAAAGAAATGATCACAAAAAAAAAAAAGGTTGAAACCACAGCTCTAACGGGGTAAGGCTAACCAAACTGAGAACATTTAAAATTGCTAGAGCAAGATTTTAGCTCCAATTATAAATGCATAAAGTCCTGAGGGTTTTCACTGGTTTAACGCACTTGTGTACATCCAATGGCACCACGTTTTACTTGTAACACTGTGTGCAGGAAGAGCACTTTCACCTCCATACAAGTCAGCGCTGGTGAAAAATTACCCCGAATGCCACGGCATATATCTTTTATGGCCACTTATCCCTTTCCCTGTCACAGAGACTTAGCCAGGGCGCATTAATCATGTAAAGGTTAGCCACGGGACAGGTTAGCACTTGGAAAGCATTCGCCTCATACGTTCATATATATTTCACAAAAGCAATGTTATGCATATTAAAAGGGATATTCTTCTTCCACTGCATTCAAAATTTAAGTAACACAATGTTGTTCGGAAGCACATCCAAAGTAATTTATGACTTGGGTTGACACACTAGGATGTTGTATCTTAGCAACATCTGCATCATCACCTAATTACAGCTTAGCCCTGCAGAGATAAATAAAGCTCGCCGGTTCTGAGATATTGCTTACAAGTATCATCATCTTCATTTCCTGTTGCAAAAACTGCTGTTATACATATGCCTCACGCGTTACAGGTTTGAGGGGAAAAAACTGCTTTACAGGCACTTAAAGCAGTGAAATGATCAGTATGAATATGGTAAAAGTGCCTGGACTTTAAAGACACAGAGGAGTCCCACTTAATGACATCAGCAGGTGGGAAAACGTAATGAGGGAACAGCATGTCGAAGTCTCCGTAAAGTCGGGTTTGCAGAAGTTGTTCCCTTTTGAAGCAAATCTGTGCCTATGTGATGCTATTCTGTTCCACATTTCCCCCACTGCTTTTTGTTGAAGATATCATTTTTTATTCATGGGTTTCAGTGCCGTGATTTGTTTGTTTCTCTGAGGACTCTGATATCGAGGGGCAGTGTTTTTACGCAGTGGTCCCCAACCTTTCTCTTGTCTCATGTTCCCTTGAGTCCTTCATTTCTACTCAAAGTAAACCCTTGAACTCTTACGGTGCCGCCAAGAATATAGAAAAGGATTTATTTATTTATTTATTTAAGATGGTACAGCGCATATTAATTAACATGAGTCCTCAAAGTCCACATGTAAATACAATGCCACAATGGCTAATTTTCATCTGTAGTCCCAGGGCAGGTTGCTGTCTTCAGAACAACAAGCACAACAGACATGAACAAAAGACAAGATAAAATGGTTAGTAAAAAGACATTATAAATAAAATGACACAGACAAATACATTTTTTTAAACACCCGTTTGTCTTAATCCTCATTTACCTGCATGTTTATGATCTAGATCTATGAATGGAATTGACTCTAACACGTACTGTTATCTCTCTTTTTGTTTTTTGTCTCTTTTCTTTTTTACTTTTTTGAAGTATTTATTTTGTCTTTTATTTATTTATTTTATGCTTTGTATATATCCACTTACACTGGAAAAAATGCCATCTTATCTTAGAAAAATAGCTTGATTTGTACTTGAAATAAGACTTTTAATGCTGATTTTGACTAGGTTTCGACTCGTCTTGAAATAAGATTGCCAATGGAACAAGCATTAATTTGCTCAAAATAAGACAAATTAACTTGAACGCTTAAAATAAGACAAAAAAAAAAACCTGAAATGAGACAAAATGGTCGAAGACAAGAAAAATCTGCCTAGTTCCATTGGCAATCTTGTTTCAAGACGAGTCAAAACCGGATCAAAAGCAGCATTAAAAGTGTTATTTCAAGCACTTTTAAGTCATTTTTGTCTCAGATAAGATTTCATTTTTTCCAGTGTATGTAGGTGATTGGTTGTTGTGTTTTTAGTTTTGTCTAATAAAAAAAAAAAAATAGAAAATAAAAAAATTGGGAAGTTAAAATCAGAAATCGAATCGAATCAGGGCTCGAGTGAATCGTTGCATCATAGGCTTTACACAAGGACATTTCCGTCGTTTTCCTCTTGCCCATCAAAACACTGTGATAGTGTAATGACAGAAACATGGGAAGTCAGAATAAAAATATTTGATCTTTTTGTTAACAAGATTTTGGTTTACTATGTCTTTGCTCTGAAATTGAAATGAGAAAATGTTAATATGTTCGGGGAATGCAAAAACAGCAGCTGCTCTGGAGGTGTCCCTGATGTTTTGATTCCGACGTGATATGTGGCAGAGAGAGATAGCCGAAAAACTGTTTGTACAAGTCTTGATAATCTGATGAAATGTCAAATTAGACAAGGTGCTTACGTGAGGGGTTATCTGCTTTATTCAAAAGAAAACTGTTACAAGGAAATACTTTATAGATGCTGTGTACTATCCAACAGCACAGCAGCAACCCAAAACTATTGCACTGTCACAGCACGCAAAAAGACACATTTTAAATAGTCTAAATAGTTTATACCAGTTATTTTACTTCCTGAGCCCCCCCTTTCTTCAACATTTGATTTATGTATTGTTTTGTATTTTTTGCATTAATTGTTAATCATGATGTAAAAAAACAAAGTGGCAAAAGCTTCATATCGATACATATTCATATTGATAAAATAGATGTCTTTCATGCCCTTTATTCTTGAGGATGTATCTTTGTGTATATTTTTCTGGCATGGAAATACTTGTACTTACTTGTACTTGAGTAAATATTTTTGCTCCTCTACCCACCTCTGATTCTAAAAACCTTGTGCTGAGTGCGAGTGTGTAGAAACCTGCACAGGAACCCGCAGGTTTGTCCTCCCCTGACCGCCCGAGGGAGTCCCACAGGTCCCGACGAGTCCCACAGGTCCCGACGAGTCCCACAGGTCCTGACGAGTCCCACAGGTCCCGACGAGTCCCACAGGTCCCGACGAGTCCCACAGGTCCCGACGAGTCCCACAGGTCCCGACGAGTCCCACAGGTCCCGACGAGTCCCACAGGTCCCGATGAGTCCCACAGGTCCCGACGAGTCCCACAGGTCCTGACGAGTCCCACAGGTCCCGACGAGTCCCACAGGTCCCGACGAGTCCCACAGGTCCCGACGAGTCCCACAGGTCCCGACGAGTCCCACAGGTCCTGACGAGTCCCACAGGTCCCGACGAGTCCCACAGGTCCCGACGAGTCCCACAGGTCCCGACGAGTCCCACAGGTCCCGACGAGTCCCACGGGTCCCGATAAGTCCCGAGTTTTTTAAAGGCCAGTGTTGAGCGCAGAGAGCGCAGCGCGGTGCCAGCACACACTGAAGCACGCTGCAGCAGCACTTCAAAGGCTTTTCTCAAACTGTGCAAACTGAGCGAACAGCTGTGTGGACCTTTTGTTATGTCTTTATTGTATCTGCAGAGACTGGTCTGTGTCACTGCAGGAGCGTAAAGAGCCTGTGTTTTCCACCTCTCATAGAAATGTGATGAAACTGCGTTTCAAAGCGTCTCGGTCAGAGTGAGGTTTTGACAGGTATGTTCTTAAACACACCTGGCTGTGCCGGGAGATCGCCAACAGCGGGTCTGAGTGCAGTTCAGCTCTAAGTTTGGTTGGTCAGTGCGAGGCGAGAGCAGAAGTTTCGCGCAGCGCAGGATTTATTAAACATCCCACACACTGCAAAAAGTGGATTCTAAAGTAAAAAATGTCTTACTTTAAGAAATAAGTTCTTATTTTTTCCCTAAAAAGTAATAATGTCATGCCTAGCAAAGTTTTCTTGAGAAAAAAAAAATATTTTAGGAAATAAAATCTAGCCATTTCTTGTTCAGATATATTTGCTAAAAACATGCTAATTTTCTTGTAACAAGAAAGAACAACTTTTTGAATCTTCTTCAGCTTTAGACAAAGAATATTTTTTCCTATTTTAAGAAAAAATAAGATCACAACAACTCTTACTTTAAGAACTGATTCTCACAGATAGATAATACATTCCATTCTTTAAAGTGGGCGGCTCGGTAGCACAGTGCTTAGAGCCTCAGCTTCACATCTGGAAGGTCCTGGGTTCGGGGCCTTTCTGTGTGGACCATAATCTCCCCACGTCTGCCATTAAAACATGTGCAATAGGAGAATCCTCCAGCCAGGTGACTCTGACCATCAGCCTGGCTTCACATCATGGAGATATTATTTATTAAGAACATTTTGCTTAAATCAAGCAACATTTAACTAAATAAGAATGTTTTCCTTAAATGATTCCATTTTCTGAGGACATTCTGCTTAATTCTAGCTATTTATTTGCTTAAATTTAGTGTTTCTTGTTTTATGATAAGAAAAATATTCTAGAAATAAGAATTCTTAGCAAGAAAAAAATGCTGACCCCATTGGCAGACAAAATGTCTTATTTTAATGATTTTTTTCCTTGTTTTTAGTAGGGCACTTTTTGCAGTGCAGCATCCCAGTGTCCACTGGTGATACGTAAAAGGCTGCGCTCGTGTCCACGTGTGTCTTACACTGCAAAGAGTAATTTATTAGATTAGTTTAAATGTCTCAATTTGAGCATAATAATCCAAATTGTAGTTGTTTTGACTAGTTAAGATTTAGTTGGGCATTTGACCTAGATTATTTCACTTGCTCTGAGATGTTCCTGACTCGTTTCAATACATTTCCCCGTTATTTCAAGTAGGTTTCTCTGCCAATGGGGTAAGAAATATGGTCTTGTCCCATTGGCAGTTTCACTTTCTGATTTCAAGCGAGATTTACCTTAGAACCAGTCTGAACGGTCATCAAACTAGCAAAATAATCTTGGTCAGATCAGGAAAAAGGTCTAAATGAGAGAAAACCCCTCAAAACAAGATACATTTTCTCAGTTCAAGTCATTTAAGCCAATGCCTGATATTTACTTTCTGTAATGTACACGCTGTTGTCTCCTGTATTCAGCACATGTGTCGAAGGCGGGACCCGACGTGTTTTGGTCTGACCGCCCGCGCCCGCCCGAGGCTGTGTGAATCCTGACCGATCCCACGGGATTAGTGCCGCCTCCTGCCCGCCCGTTGCAGGACTCTATGTGCTCCTGTACCCCTGATTGTGAAACACTGAACTAAATGAAGACTTTTAAAGACACAAAGACATCCACTTAACACAATGTTTTTACTGCCTCCAAGGCCGAGTCGCAGAATGCCTCGCCGGCAGCTGTATATACCGCCGACAGATGGCCCTGACTTTTAGATAACGCGCCTCGGCTTTGGGCATTACCCTCTATGTTCAAGTATATACAGCGCCAGTGCCTCGCTCACGTTCCTCTTGGCAGCATCCTGAAAACTGCTTCATACATTTCCCTCCAATAGAGTCGTATAAAAACGCGCCGCTCCCTCATTTCGAGCCTGCAGCTTTCTAATTGAAAACAGTGAGAAAGCCCTGGCACTTTGGAGGCTGATAGCGGGTGACAGGCGCGAAGAGACGGCGGCCCAAAACACGCTCGGCGTTTTGATCCCCGTAGAAGGCGTAAATCACCCGCGCCTGCCATCGCTGTGATAAGCATTAAGGACCAGTCAACGGGACAGGAACGTGACTCCGCAAATGTAAGTTTAAGACATACTGGTGGCATTTGAGTGCACTCAGGGCAGAATCCCAAAGCTAGATTCTATAAAAGCTTTAGAAAGTGTTATTGGATGGTGACAGTGACTATTCGTTTTAATGGTCACATATAAGGCTTTATACTGTTATGGAAAAACAGCTCTTTGTATCGTGAAGTAAAATGGTCTTCTCTTAAAGGATGACTCTTGCCAGTTGGCTGGGATTGGCAAATTTGATTAGCATTGGGGTGACTTTCTTCCTTTGGGGCTGAACCTCCCGATCGGGGCAAAATCTCAGGCTGTGTCAAAGCCCAAAGGGAACAATGGGCTATTCTACATGTCCTGGATTAGTTCCTTTAGTCCTTTATTAGTCAGTTTAGTTAACCCTGGGTTTCTCTCAGGATTTGTGAGCACATTCATGTGAAACAGAAGGAGTTAAGCGGCCAATCACGGAAGAGACACAGACACAGTTCATCTGAATATTAAAATCTATCATTGAACTCATGACGGATATATTATACAGCAGGGGTCTCCAATCTTTTGTATATGTCGAGCTACTTTTACAAACCAAAACCATCAGAGAGCTACTCATGCTTCGAAGACACTCTTGCCAAATCCACATGCGCCTCCAGTAGGATTTTCTTGCAAAAATCCAGAATTTTGCAGGACTGTAGCCTGCTGGGGGTGCACATGTGAATTTGTTTATGAGACTACAGAGGCGTACACCCTGGAGAGTTTGTAGCCAAGATATTTCAACAGAATTACAGAAAATAACTTTAAGACAAGACTTAGTTGATGTCACATTGGACAAATTCACTTGTGTCATCAGCTCTCAAGAAACAGTTGAGGTGCAAAATAAACGGGACATGTGCAATCAAGTAATAGTAACTAGAGGTGTCTTATATATATGATAGAAATCCTGTCCCTGTCCATTACTCTATTTGCCAAATTGGTGCAGATTCTGTTTAAAATGTTCAGAACAAAAAGAAGATACTTTAAAAATGTGACTTATCTAGCGTGTGTAAAAAGCCTTTGGCGAGCTACCAAAAAAGGGCTGGAGAGATACTGGTTGGAGATCCCTGTTATAGACCCTTTAATTGTTTGTAAACATTCCAGGCTTAGCTGGAGGCGGGAAGCTAGATACCTATATATTTCCATTGCAGTGTTAATTTTGACAACATATTTTATTTTAGTTTTAGTCTTAGTCTTTTGACTAAAATGTAATTTAATTTTAGTCAAGATTTAGTCAAAAAAAACTTTTCAATTTTAGTCTAGTTTTAGTCGACTAAAATTAAGACTAATTTAGTCGACTTATATTTATAACATTAATTATAATCATATTTAATCGTGGTCCTCGACTTCATGGAGCTGCTTCCACATGAATAAAGCTCAGAGCTGATAATTTGGCAGTGAATTTACATGATCTGAGGCTCTTTCAGACGGTCATTAGAAGTTTGGATGATTTTAGTCTCTCCTTTTCATTTTTATTTAGTCTTATTTTAGTCGACTAAAATATTTGGACATTTTAGTCATAGTTTTAGTCTCATGAGAAACTTTTAATTTAGTTTTAGTCCAATTTTAGTCGTCAAAAATATCACTTTGACTAAAATTAAGACTAAATATTTTAGTCGACAAAATTAACACTGTTCCATTGTAGCTGTTGTCATAGTAAATGTCTAACTGTTGTTGGAAATATCAGATAAACCTTCTTATGTCGTCTCAAATGTTGTTCCTCTTGTTCTGGCACCTTAGGCCACAGCAGGACCACATTTCTTAGTTGTAGTTTTACATTTATTATCGCTAGTTTTAGCTTAATCTTATTTCTCTTTATCACTTCCTGCCTCCAGGTGATGTCACTGATGATGTCAGCAGTCAAAGGGTCTATACAGCATGAAGAGTGTTCACATTTGTTGACAATCTTCATTACAACTGAAATACAACACTCGTAGTATTGTGTGGACTAGAAATAAGCCTTTTCCATGTAGTCATAGAAAATCTGTCATCCACATGTGTAGGAAATTCTCTCCTCTGATTGGTCAAAGAGCCGTCTTCTTATAAGCAAGCTTATAACGCTGTAATTTATTAACGCTGAACTTACCCTGCTAACCCTCTAAACCAGCTTTGCAGTTTAGCCCTCAAGTGCGTTTTAAGAAGAGGCACATAATAAGCCTGTCTAATAAGCAAATATGAGACAGCTCATTCCGTGGTGCATCCACCGCAAAAGCCCTATCCCCTCTGAGCATTCGGTTGGTCTTTGGGACGCTGAGGAGGAGCTGGGACTGAGACACTATTTAGACATTTAAAAACAAGCAGAAGAGGTTTAAAATGGATCCTAAAGTGCACAGGGAGCCAGTGAAGTGAGGATAAAATGATATGCTCAAAGTAAAACCCCACCTTTCTCCATATCAGTGTCGTTCATCATCTGTCCTAACATGGGGGTTTGGGGCGTCCCAAGTATTTTCAGGCTTTTTACAGCACTTTAACACATATTTAACTTGGCAACGTAACATGAACAGATGTTTTCCCTGCAAATCGACTTGAGCGATCTCACATACTCAGTGTACTCTATGCTCGGTTTTAACGATTCTCTGTGTGGTCCTACAGTACAAGCCAGACAGACTTTTGCTCATCACTTTATGTCCTATGAACATGTTGCACCTTTATGGATAAGAGACATTTGTATTTGGTTCTGTGTAGATGAATGAATACAAAATCATAGTTTGCTGCATATTAGCCCAAAGTAAAGCACAACACTGGAAACAAGACCATCTTTAATGAGATAAATGACTTAAAATTGCTTGAATAAAAGTTCTTCTCTGTTGAATTTGAGTCGGTTTGAACTAATCCAAGATACTACTGCTATAGCGCCAATGGAACAAGAACAAAACCCACTTGAAATCAGACAATTGTTTTTCACTTGAAATGACACAAAATTATCTGAATTAAGAGAATAACTAATACTAGAGGTTTTATCTGATCTAAGACCAGACCTAATCTACTCAAACCTTAGATTTAATCTCTTAATTCAAGTAGATTTGTTTTCCAGTGCACTTCCTTCAAATGCCAGTGTTGCACATAATATATGACCTAATTTGGTGTATTGAGAGTATTTCTACCTTTTTTCTCCCATTTAACTCTAATAATGTGGCTCATTCATGCTTCACAAGACGCAAGAACTTCTTGTTCTTGCACCCTGAGCTGCAGAACAAAATGAAGTCACTTTTGCCTTGTACGCATGGGAAACATTTTGTAACTGACGACAGTTCCATGGCGACAAGGCAAAAGTGACTTCACTTCACGTTTTGTGAAGTATGAATGAGCCTAAAAGTGCTCTCTGATTTGTGTAATAATGTTTCTCAAAACAATCTTGAGGGCCAGAGGTTCTGTGCTGAAGGGCCGGATTTGGCTCTCAGGCCTGACGTTGCCTACCCCTGGTGTACTGCACATAAGCCAAGAATAAACAACATAGCTCGTAATTGTCTAGAGTTCACAACAAACATGTCAACTTCAACACTCTTTTTGGAACATGTACAGTGTTTCTAATGACGTCTCTTACATAAGGCTCCTTTAGGCGCTGGAGCTTTGTGCTTCTATCTTTATCATGCAGTGCCCTTTTGTCGGCTCAGTAAAGACGTGCTCTGTATATTGACTTTCATTGACTTCCCTTTTATCCTCCTCATCATTTATTTATTCGTGTATCTATTTGCACTCTCCCCTATATCGCCAACAGTATAAATGTCCAACGGGAAAAAGACACAGTGATCAACAAGTCCAAGTTGCTTCATCTCTCCTTTGCCGTGTTGCTATTATTTACACTTCAAAGCCTCCAGCCTTTGAGGAAACTACTGATCACGCTGCGAACACAACACAGTATTCAAGTGCAAGTCTTTTCCTTAGAAAACCTTTGATACAGGATTATTCAAAGTGTGTTGATTGGGTTGAATTCTTGTTTCCTTGTGGTGAAAGTGGGCAGTGCAAAGAGACAGAATCAACTTTATATAAGCAAGTTACATCTTTCCTGTCTCTATCTGAGCACTGAAGCCTCCATCTCAGTGTCTCATTTTCTCTCACAGGCTTCATCCTCACTGTATTCAGCCCTCAGTGACAGAAATAAAAAGCAGGACATGCGTTTGTGAATTGGGTTTTCATACATTTACAAGATGGTGTCCACTTACCAGCTGTTCTTGCTGTCACCGAGAAACAGCGTTTGTCACATGGCTCATGGTGCGGCATTTGAGCATTTTGACGACATATTTTCATTTAGTTTTATGACCAAAGCTAGAAGAAAATGTCATCTACTTTTGGTAAAGATTGAGTCAAATAATTCTCTCCAGTTTTAGTCTAGTTTTAAGATTTAGATTAAGATTTCCTAGTCAACACTACATTCACTGCAAAAAGTAATTGACAAGATTAGTATAAACATCTCAAATTGAGCTTAATAATCAATTTTTGTTGTTGTTTTGACTAGTTAAGAAGTTCTGGGGCATTTGTCCAGATTATTTCACTTGTTCTGAGATGTTTCTGACTCGTTTCAATACATTTTGTCCTTATTTCAGGTAATTTTCTTTGCCAATGGGGTAAGAAAATTGGTCTTATCTCATTGGCAATTTTACTTTCTTATTTCAAGCGAGATTTACATTAAAACTGGTGTGAAATGTCCTCAAACAAGCAAAGTAAACTTGGTCCGATCAGGAAAAGTGTCTAAATTAGTTAAAACTGCTCAAAATAAGATACATTTCCTCAATTCAAGTCACTTAAGGCAATGTTTGAGAAGGTTGCAGGATGCGCATCAAAAGTGGTTCAAGAATATACATTTTTAGGGGTCATTATTGATTCGAAACTCACATACAAATCCCAAGCCAAGAAAGTAACAAATAAAATAGAATTCACTTTGGGAAATGTTGTGGATTTTCTCAACTCAGACCTGTTCACCACAACTTCCTCTAAAATCCTGCACTGTCACTCAGAAAGGTGTTAATTCGGGTCCGAAGTGTCGCCATGCACGAGTTTAAAGGGATATTTCAGGATTTTTGACATAGGGCCTCATTTCCTAGTTATCCAGAGTGTTGCTGATTTCTGGAGATATTTTTTCTTTGTAATTCATGCAGTTCTTATATGGTTAGTGCTAGATATCATGACACAATTTAAGGTTCGGGCTAGGGAAATGGTCAACTTTAAGGTTAGGATTAGGATTATATGTATTTTTAGACAAACCAACTCATAAATCTATACAAAGTTACAGCAGACCGTCCCTCCCGAGCATACGATCTAGCACTAACCTTCTTATTTGAAGAGTTTCGTGGCGCTAGGCTAGTGCAAGGCTAGCTCATTTCTACGAGCTAGGCCGCATTAAAAACAGTCTGACCCGCTCCACAGAGCACCTGAGGCACTTATAACCTCAGACTAATGATATAAATGTTTGTGTCCATAGAATAATTTAATTAATCACATGAATGATTGCATTTTGAGGGACTATTTTCTAGCAGATCACTCCGCCGCTGCGTAGCTTATACAACCACGAAGCTGATGCTGCTCAAATAAAAGGTACTTTAAATGCAAAATGGTTTAAATGATTCTATCAACACAAACATTCATATCATTAGTCTGGGATAGGTTTGCCTGAGTCCTCCTAGGAACGCCCCCACCTCCTGGAGACGCCTCCGAGCTTTCGTCACCAGCCGAGTAACCAACCACTGCTCCTCAGCAGAACCCCCTCCCCACTGATGCCACAGACAGCATGTGGAGGGGGCGTGTCGGAAAGGGTCACAGGTTCTTAAAGAGACAGAGGCCTATTTCAAGACATTCACTACAGCCATTTTGAGAGAGCAATTTTATACAAGGCAGTTATTCTAATTTACTGCATTTACAGACCAACAGAAGGTTTCGTCATCATTGTAGTGTGATATAGACTGGTGCTATGTGATTGAAAAAAAGCAGAATACCCCCTCTTTAAGTGATTTGCCTCAGGTGCACTGTGGAGCGGGTCAGACTGTTTTTAATGCAGTTTAGCTGATACCATAGAAATGCGCTAGCCTTGCACTAGCCTAGCGCCACCTAATATACAAAATACATGCCACAAATACAAGAACTGCATGAATTACAAAAAAAATATCTCCAGAAATCAGCAACACAGGAAATGAGGCTCTATGTCAAAAATCCTGAAATATAGATAGAAGGTGCAGGTACACGTATGACCTGAGGTGGCAGTAGTGAGCATAAAATGGCATCCATTTATGAATGAACACATACCGAATTATGGTCTAAACAAGTAAAAACACTCATGACATAAATTCTTGAAAAAAAGCCGCCTTCTGCTTTGATTACAGCTTTGCCAGTTTTATCAATGAGCTTCTCGATGTCGTCGCCAGGAATCATTTTCACTTCACAGACTGTTGGAAACCATTTCAGGCGACTGCCTCATGAAGCTCATTGAGAAAATGCCAAGAATAAAGCGTGTTTCACTTTTTTTTCGTTTCCTACATAATCTCACGTGTTCATTCATAGTTTAATGCCTTCATTGAGAATCACACAATGTACACAGTGTTGAAAATAAAGAAAGGCTTCCAAGCTTTTGACAGAGATTGTATGGAAGGCTGTTTTGTTTCTCTTTGTTCTCTCTTCTCAGAGTCTCCGAAGCCCATAAACAAACGCCCATTGTTTTTACCGTCATGTCTGATAAGGTCCAGTGTGTTTTCTTACCCCGTCTGTCCTGTTCTCTTCATGCAGACGAGACTTCGTTTGAGGCTGGGATCAAGGTTCAGATCCACACTCAGGACGAGCCGCCCTTCATCGACCAGCTGGGCTTCGGAGTGGCCCCAGGCTTCCAGACCTTTGTGTCCTGTCAGGAGCAGAGGGTGAGAGCTCGCCGCGCAACACAAGAAACAAAATGTGCAAAACACCACAAACGTGTTCTGTAAACCTCTCACTAACTCACACACCACATGCATGCAGGTGGGGGAACAATCTGCAAAGTCCCTCTCGTCTCTGCAGCTTTTGTTTGACGCGCCCCCCGCCCGACAGTATCATCTGTGACCGTTTTAAATTGAGAGTGAGCGCGCGTGCCATAGAGCAAATGAACCCAGAATGGGATTTGAACCCTGGTCACTGCACAGGTCCACTGCTGACACGTGTGCTGACCCTTGTGCTGACCCCGTGAGGCTGGACTGAATTCAGATAGACTGAGGCCGGTGAGTGGGAGAAGCATGATGGGCAGGTCAATACTGATTCATTTTACACACGAAAAGTGAGTTAACTCAGGCTATCACGACAACAGCTACAGAGATAACACTTGGAAGCACTTTAGATTAACAGCCTGTAAGCTCCATGTGTAGGTACAGGTAACAAGGTCTTTGTTACCCATGTTAGTACAGGTAAACATATTAAAGTGCAAGATTTAAAGGGGGGGGGTATTATGCAAAATCGACTTTTTCAAGCTTTACATCATGTTATTATGTCATTCCCTCATTAAAAACATGCCTGAAGTGTTGCCTTGGCACATTCACGTATTTTTGAGTAATCTGTAAAAACTCTGATGGCAGCCATTTTAGGGATAGGTTTGCCTGAGTCCTCCTAGGAACGCCCCCACCTCCTGGAGACGCCTCCGAGCTTTCGTCACCAGCCGAATAACCAACCACTGCTCCTCAGCAGAACCCCCTCCCCACTGATGCCACAGACAGCGTGTGGAGGGGGCGTGTCGGAAAGAGTCAGAGGTTCTTAACTTCTTAACTCCCGCCTGAACCGAGAGCATTTTCTCCAGTTCAGCTTTACCCAAATCCTGTAGGCCCGTAGGCAACAACTCATTTGAAAGCTAAGACCTACAAAAAACTAAATTGATCTTTTTCCTCACATCAGATTTTCATCTCATTTTTGTCACTTTTTTGTCAAATTATTCGCATTTTTTTTGTCATATTCGTATCACTGTTTTTTGTCAATTTTTCATCCAATTTTTCTCACTTTTTTGTCAAATTTTTGTCCATTTTTGTAATTTCTTTGTACATTTTTTGTACATTTTTTGTCACTTTTTCGTCAATTTTTTCTCACTTTTTTCACATTTTCATCCTTGTTTTTGTCTCAGTTTTTTTTGCTATTTTCACACCTTTTTTCCAGAAGCTTTTGGATTGGGGTAAAGCTGGAGAAAATGTGCTCGGTTCAGGTGGGAGTGAAGGTGTTAAAGAGACAGAGGCCTATTTCAAGACATTCGCCACAGCCATTTTGAGAGAGAGATTATATACAAGGCAGTTATTTTAATTTACTGCATTTACAGACCAACAGAAGGTTTGGTCATCATTGTAGTGAGATATAGACTGGTGCTATGGGACTGAAAAAAGCATAATACCCCCTCTTTAATTTCCTGAGGCCAGTGTGAGATGGCTCTGTATGTAAATGTACTGTTTAGTGCACTAGATTTTGATTTGATTAGATCCTGCAGTTACTCTTAAGACCTGAGGTGGCAGTAGTGAGTATAAAAATTACCAACTTGCATCTAGTCCCTTTAACACTTAATTACAAGGTGTTTTAAAGTGTTGCAGATTAGACGATATTGGGCATTGTGGAGGCGGTGTGGCTTGTTATTTGAAATCTACCGTGCCAAGTTACCAACAAAACTGTAATGTAATAAAAAAAGAACTACCTTCCTGAGAATATTTTAAATATCGAGCTCCTGCTGCTGTATCATTCACGTAACTTTTCATCTGCATCAAGACGTACTATTGCAATGGTAAAGATTTTAATTAGACAATCAACATGTTTTCTCAGGTTGTTGGTTCCAATTACAATCTTTATGTCGCTCCAACCACCCGCTCTCATAAAACTAATATAATGACCTCGTAAATTGAAATTTGACAATAAAATGCGTTGTTAAGTCCTTGATGGCATTCTGATTTAGCCCCTGGAAAACACGTACACTCCTGCCTCAGCTGCGGTTCGCTCTCACAAGAGATTCGAAGGACATTTTTGTTGGAGGCCTAGGACTCCATTTTAATCTACCTTTACCAAAAAAAATATGTCACAAAAGCTCAGTCCAGTCCATTATGTGGCCAGGCTTGCAAGACAGTTTGTTTGCTTTTTACTCAGCTTTTTACTGACCAAAGGGAGACGGAGATTCAAACTCGAAATGGAGCAAGGATTTATGCTTCTCATATGTTTCTTTCTCGGCGTCCTAAAGACATCCAGAATTTGTTTGCAGTAATACATTTCTCATTGTTTTGGCAAGTTTAATAGATGATGCAATGATTTTCAAGCTGTACATTGATCACAAGAGCAGTGCTTGAGGGTTCATGTACCTGTTGTTCTGCATTTGATCAATTCTTGAATTTCTGGGAACCAGGAGCAATACAATACAGCAGTGGTTCCCAAAGTGGGGTCCGGGGCCCCCTGGGAGGCCTCAGAGGCTCTACAGTCGGGCCCCCAAAGCTTGTCTACAAAACAAGTACATTAAAAATATTTAGATTTTATAAGGAAGTTATACATTTATTTGCTTTATTATAAAACTTGAAACCAGTATTTCATCTGTAGCAGGGGTGGGCAAGTTTTCTTGGCGGAGGGGCCGATTTTCTTTATTGTGAACAGACCGAGGGCCGAAGCCGCTGATTATTAGCCCAAAGTAAAGCACAACACTGGAAACATGACCATCTTAAATGAGAAAAATTACTTAAAATTGCTTGAATTAAAATTCTTCTTTGTTGAATTTGAGTCGGTTTGAACTAATTCAAGATACTATTGCAGCGCCAATGGAACAAGACTTGAAATGAAACAGTTTTTCAATTGAAATGACACAAAATTATCTGAATTAAGAGAATAACTACTACTAGAGGTTTTATCTGATCTAAGACCAGACCTAATCTACTCAAACCTCAGATTTAATCTCTTAATTCAAGTAGATTTGCAATTTCTTCTTTAAAACTATTTTTTTTTCCAGCACTTCCATCAAATGCCAGTGTTGTACATATTATATGACCTAATTGGGTGTATTGACAGTATTTCTACCTTTTTTTCTCCCATTTAACTCTAATTATGTGGCTCATTCATACTTCACAAGACGCAAGAACTTCTTGTTCTTTCACCCTGAGCTGCAGAACAAAGTGAAGTCACTTTTGCCTTATACCCATGGAAACATTTTGTAACTGACGACAGTTCCATGGCGACAAGGCAGAAGAGACTTCACTGTTCTGCAGCTCAGGGTGCAAGAACAAGAAGTTCTTGCGTCTTGTGAAGGATGAGCCTAAAAGTGCTCTCTGATTTGTGTAATAATGTTTCACAAAAATAATCTTGAGGGCCAGAGGTTCTGTGCTGAAGGGCCAGATTTGGCCTTTGGGCCTGACGTTGCCAACCCCTGATCTACAGTCATTGCTAGTTGTTACTTCTAATGTAATTTTAGCTGTATAATATTATGCAGTTATTTTGAACAGAGTAAATACATTATTATTATTAGGGGGCCTCAAGAGATTTTTGGATCATTAAGGGGGCCGCGATGTCCCAGACTTTGGGAATAGCTGCAATACAGGAATCGAACCAATAACCTTCTTGTTTTCAGGCAGGAATGCGTTAAAGCCTCTGTTTTATATACTTAACTAAATGCTGCTTTTATTTCTTCTACATGTACAGAAAAGGCAGACGTTAGTTTAGCAAGTCTTGCAGATGTAAGTTTCTTCCTTCGGGTTTATTTTTTTTGCAAAGTCGTGCCAACCGATCAGCATACTGGTCCCTGCTGCGCTGCTTTCGGATTCACTCGGCCATCTGGAGGAGGCTGTTGCTTCCTTGTAAATTATAGTGATCAGACAGGATTTTAAACTCACCATCTTGTAATACATGCTTCTCGTCCCAACAAACTAGCCACAGTGAATACATCGAGACCGTGTTGATAAAGACATCGCTAATTAAGGCTTTTCACCAATAAGATGAGTCATAACATTGTTACCGCTGAATAACTGATTATGTCTTTGTTATGGCACCTGTCAGTGAGTGGGATCGCTTCACAGAATTTGTCGTTTTTATTGTGTTTTATTTGATAGAGACACTGCGCATTAATGAACATCTGCGTTGAAACAGAACAACATAGATGTGAACATGCTGGATTCAAGCCACAAGGCTAATTTACATCCGCAGTCCCTATAGGCAGATGACAGAAATACTGAAAATACAAGAAACAATGTAACAGAAGTTAGTTACAGGACATGTAAAAAAAAAAAAAACATAAAACCTTAATGGTCGCAAGACTGGTTTGTTTTAAGCCACAATTTGAGTTGAGTTTTTATAGGAAATGTGGGACATTCCCTGTCAGTGAAGAGGAGACTGTTCCATTTTGTCTAAAGGCTGTTCTTCTGAAAGGCTCCTCACAGTCACCTCTAGTGGAGGCCCGGGTCCGGCCACCATTGAGTGTCTTTGGGAGTCTGACATGGAGGTGGGGCTAGTGAATCGATTTGGAAACAAGACATGTTTAAAACATCTAAAATTCTCTTGGCGCAATAGATTTTATTTTTTGTTTGTTTCGAATATGGATCTAAGGACATTGGCCTTTTATCAAAGACTAAGGAAATTAAGGAATTGTTGTGTCAATTAACTTGTAATACAGTAATATTCAATATGTGATAATATCAGAGAATGTAATATAATTTTTGGAAGTCCCATATTTTTTTTTTTTTTAAATGTTAAAGGTTAAATTTGAATGTATTAGATATTCAGTGTTGGGGGTAAAGTATTATAAAAGTAACGAGTTACAAAAATATACAACCCTTTTCAGTAATTAAGGAATATAACATATTACTTACACAAAATATGTGAATATAATAGTCATTACATTTCAAGTACCTCGAGTTACATTTGCATTTAAATGTATGAAAAAAAAGCCAAACTGCAGCACCAGATCAAGTTGGATAGTGGAGTATAAGATCTGCAGTTGTGTGTAGTTAATGTCCTCAAAACAAAACACAGAGAATGGGGGAAGCGATGGAAAAGGAAATCTCTGACTGCAGTTTTGCTTGGTGGCATTAGCACTATTTGCAGTTTAAATTTTGCCAAAAAATAACTCAAAAATAACTCAAGGACAACTCAAAGTAGTGGAACTCAACTACATGTTTTAAATAGTAATCTGTACAAACATATGACATTTTTAGTGCTGTAATCACTAATATAGAATACATTAACATTTTTAAGCAACTTGCCCAACACACTTTGGTACTTAAATTCCGAGACAATTTCTAATTCTTCACCTTTTAATAACATGCCAGATTGTTTAATGTCTTGATGGTTTAGTGAACATCATTATTTAGTAGCAAGTGGGATTTAAAAAGCCTTTTATGACCGTAGCGGAGGTCAGAAGCTTCTCTCTTTGCACATGTCTATATACATGTGCAAAGAGAAAGGATGTTGAATTTCAAAGCATGTATTTGAAATACAACATCAACACAAGTGTCAGAAAGATCATTTATATACAAAGAGAATAACAAGTGACCAAGTATTGACCCTTGAGGCAAACCAACGGGCACATCTAGGAAAGACGATTAATCAGCAGCATCACCAATTGGTACTCGTTTTGTTTTAGGTTTGCTGTAGGATTTGTACACCTACATAGTCCTTTAACTCACACAGTATCTAGAAGGCTAAAGTATTGATGTATGTTAAAAAGACAGAACGACATGCTGTTCTGGTCCTGGTCTGCAGTGATCAGCATGAAAAGTGGTCATGGAGTTATTTTGTTAATTATAGCTGAAAAAGATGATTGAAAGCCGGCACAATACGCGGCTTGTTATGCAGCATGTTTTCTGACTCAACTTTGGGTGTTTCAAAATCTGACCTCGATAGAGCCCAGTGTCTTTGCCCAGTCATTACGGCCCCAGACATAATGATTGTGGGAGGACACCATGATGGATCTGAGTGCGATTTAGTCTTTCCACCGTAGCCTTTCCGTGTCAGGATGTAAGCGGCTACTCTCTCTCAGCTGTGCATTTACATTATTTTTTTTACATACATTGCTAAAAGATAGATTCTGCATCAACAGTGTAATATCTTAACATATAGTATTAAGTTGGAATATTGCATTTTGTCTCTTTTCCAAACACTCATACATATTGGCTTTGTCTTCAGCAGATCATGAGCCGTGTTTCAACCAAAAACATGCTCTGCCTTAGTCTTCTATGAGGATTTAAGTGTTTTGTTTTGCGTTGTGCTCAAAGGCTGACATATTAACTATGGGATACTGAAACATGTCCAATACACTCTCATGCAGCAGACTATGGTGGAAATCCAAGTCCAGTTGGAAAATCAGCAATATCCATTCATCCATTTTCTTCCGCTTTATCCGGGGCCGGGTCGCGGGGGCAGCAGTCTCAGCAGAGACGCCCAAACTTCCCGATCCACACACACCTCCTCCAGCTGTTCTGGGGGGACCCCGGGGCGACACCAGGCCAGCTCGGAGACATAGTCCCACCAGCGTGTCCTGGGTCTTCCACGAGGCCTTGTCCCACTAGGACATGCCTGGAACACCTCCCGCGGGAGGCGACCAGGAGGCATCCGGAACAGATGCCCGCGCCACCTCAGCTGCTCCTTTCGACGTGAAGGAGCAGCGACTCTACTCCGAGCTCCTCTCAGGTAACTGAGCTCCTCACCCGATCTCGGAGGGTGCGCCCAGCCACCCTACGAAGGAAACTCATTTCGGCCGCTTGTATTCGCAATCTTGTCCTTTCGGTCATGACCCAAATCTCATGACCATAGGTGAGAGTGGGAACGTAGATCGATCGGTAAATCGAGAGCTTTGCCCCGACTCAGCTCCCTCTTCACCACGACAGACCGATAGAGCGACCGCATCACTGCTGACGCCGCACCGATCCGTCTGTCGATCTCACGCTCCATCCGCCCCTCACTGAGAACAAGACCCCGAGATACTTGAACTCCTCCACTTGAGGTAAGGACTCCCCACCGACCTGTAGAGGGGAAGCCACCTTTTTCCGGTGGAGAACCATGGCCTCAGATTTGGAGGTGCTGATCCTCATCCCGGCCGCTACACACTCGGCTGCAAACCGCACCAGAGCAGCTGAAGGTTCTGGTTCGTTGAAGCCAACAGAACATCTGCAAACAGCAGAGATGAGATCCTGAGGCCCCCAAACCGGACACCCTCCGGCCCCTGGCTGCGCCTAGAAATTCTGTCCATAACGGTAATGAACAGAACCGGTGAAAATCAGCAATATTTCCTTTGTTTTTGAGCGGACGCCCAAATGTCAAGAGCATAGCAAAGATTTACCGACCATAAATCAAACCGTTTTTTTTTTTCTTTTCTGTAATTTGGTTTCCTGTCGTCTCGCTCTTCATTTGTCTAATGCCGCAGAACGGTTGCGTGCATCGAAGTGACTGATTCAGCAGCACCACCGTTGTGTAAAACTGTCTTCAGGCTGAGCCAACATGTCACTTACTGGGATCCTTTAAAATTACTCCTCATTTCTTTCTCGCCTGTGAACAGTTCGAGATAGCATTACGCCATTTTTTGGTTTTGTGCAATCCACTTTTGTCGCAGGAATAACATCCGGGATCAAACTCTTCCATAGCAACACAATATCAGCTTAGTGATGTATTGGGATTCATTCGTTTCGAAAAGTTATCCCAAAAGTCTCGCTACTTTTCACACGGTTTATGAGAAGCCAGATTTTAAACCCATACTTTCTGAAAACCAATCAAAGCGACCCTGTTAGCCAAACAACACCGTACAACATTATTAAAGCTGGGAGCTCAAACATGTAGACCGCCTGACAATGTCATCTCCAAATCCCTCCACAAACACACAAACGCAGTGACCATTTCGTGATTAATCCGTGGCCCCCGTTTTTGTTTCTCTGTGCCGGCTCCTAATTAGCCTCAGGAGCCAAACTTTGCAAACAACACATTTAAATGCAGCCGTTTGCAGAGCGCTTGACGTGTGTGCTCTGCGGCCTGCGCGCTCGCTGCCTCACTCCACTTAACCAGAGGCCAATTGAGGTCACGGTCGAAGCATGATTTGTTTTTCCCTCTTCGGTCATTAAACATCTCACGGTGCTGCATTTACATGGGGAGAGTGATTAAAATCTGCAGTAAAATATAATCTTGTGGAACTACTGTATATTTCAAGTGGTGAGTAATGGGCGCCTCTGACTCTGAATCGGGACCTGTGAGGCACTGGAGGACAAACTTCCCTAAAGGGCCTATCTCAGCAGCCTGGAGACTAGTTGGAGACTAGAGTCGCCGCTACTCGCTGAGATGTTTCCGACTCCAGGTAGTCTCCGTGAAAACGAACAGGTTTAATAATGCATCAGTTTCATATAGTGCTTTTCTGGACACGCAGACGCTTTACATTGTGTCGATGTTGTGGCTAACAAAAAATGCTAAGGAAAAATACTAGAACGCAAAGTAGTTCTTAGAGCCTTTATTAGCACAAGAGGACAGCGTGATGACAGTCACAGGAAAGTCTGTAAGTTTAACAAAGCAGCTAGCTTATATAAGATCAGATCAGATCAGATCAGATCAGATCAGATCAGATAAGATAAGATGGTACTTTATTGATCTCACAGATGGAGAAATTGCATTCGATGAGAGAGCATCCGGCAGCAGCACCCATTCAGTGCGCACCACTCTTTTTTTATATACCACAGAAGCTGCCTTATTTGGTCTAAAACAGAACATTTTTTACCATGACACCAAAATAGATGTCCTTAAACAGATGCCATGTATACAACAGGTCGACAACTGTAGTCTAACTTTATTTCATGGTCACTCAGGTCAGCAGGAGGTCACATACCTAGTTTTCTAACTTTGTAAACCATACAGTTGTTCTCACACGTCCAGCTAGAAGAACAGATTATACTATTTTAAAAATACATAGGGATAGGGCTTAAGGGCGGGATCTTCACTGACTCGGCCCTTACATGGCGTGTAGTTCGCGCAGCTCCAATGCTAACAGTCCAGCCCTCATTAGTATGAGATTTCGAAAAATGTTCTTACGAAAACTGGTTTCTTTAATTGTAACTAACCCAGCGTTATCACAGGAGGAACATCTGGCTGTGGAAAGTTTAAGAAAATTAGAAACCAGGCTTTAAAGTTGTTCTTAACATGTCTAAAGTGCAATGCTTTCCAATGAGTAACTAGCGGCTATATGGAGGTACTACAGCAATGGCAGCCTCTAGTGTCGTCGTCACAAAGCAGAGCAGCCAGCGGCCATTGCTCAGTCCCCACTGAAATCAAACATGTTAGTTTTCAACGAGACTACCTGGAGACTCGCCTTATCTCCAGGGGATGTCGCAGAGACATCTCCGTGACCAGCAGCAGCTTGAGTCTCCAACTTAAAAATGAGAGTTAAGTCTTGTTTAGAAAGTACTTCATCTTAAAGGAATAGGTCACCTTTTTACATACTGAGAAATGTTCTTACCTTAGCTTTGACGAGTTCTTTAGGACCTGTCTGGTCTTCACCCGTGCCTTCAGTCACGTAAACACAGCGCAGACGGCGTTAGCATTTAGCCTCTCCCTCTCTCCTCTATAGCTCCAAAACAGGTCAAGATAGAAGCTACCAAGCTCTTCCACGTTTTCCCTATTTAAATATGGTTACGCGAAGTGTTCCACTACAAAGTATAATTACACAATATTAAACAATGTGGATTTTCTAAGCGGATAAAAGGGGGGACTATATTGTAAGGCGTAATAATACCAGGAGTAGTTCGAAATCCGCGCAGTAATCTTCACTTTACTGTGCGGATGCTGATGATGGAAGAGCTTGGTAGCTTCTATCTTGACCTGTTTTGGAGCTATAGTGGAGAGAGGGAGAGGCTAAATGCTAACGCCGTCTGCGCTGTATTTACGTGACTGAAGGCACGGGTGAAGATCAGACAGTTCCTTTAAAGGAACAGGCCACTGTTTTTGCATACTAAGATATGTTCTTTACCTTAGCTTAGACGAGTTGATGCGGACCTGTCTGGTCCGTGCGCTCAGTCACGCAAATGTTGTCATCCTGTAGCCTCTCCTCCTCTCCTTATGGACTCAAATTGAAATTAGAAGCGACCAAGCTCTTCCACATTTTCCCTATTTAAATATGGCTACGTGAGCGTTTACACAATCCAAGTATAATCACACAAGATTAAACATGTCGATTTTCTAAGCGGATAGAAAGGAGTAGCTACTATTTGCTACTTGCGCAATACCATAATGCATTGCGCCTTGGGGGGTTCGCTGCTGTAAACAATATGGCGTTGCGAGCTGTCATCAAAGAGACTCATATTAATCTTCCAAATACCATGAAAAAAAAAATCTGTACCTTTTTATCTATTGTTTTTGAAAAGTCGATCGGGGAAAAAGCTCTCGTTAACTTCGTGTGCAGAGCTTTGTAGTTCCGGATTACGTTTTTGATTGTTGGAGCAATTACGAGCACAGCAGGAGTTGTTTTTCATCATTGTTTGGCTGTAGCTTCACTCGCACTCAAAGGCCTCCAGCTCGTAGCTAACCCCCAAGACGCAAAGCATTATGGGTCATGTGCAATTAGTGAATATCGCAAGGTGTAGTGACACCTTAGGAGCAGTTCGACTTTACTGCTCAGGCGTCGAAGTGCTCCTAGGGCACACACGTAAACAACAGACAAACACATCAACTCGTCTAAGCTAAGGTAAGAACATATCTCAGTATGCAAAAATGGTGCCCTATTTCTTTAAAACATCCAACTATAGACATGAAATTTAATGAAATGCAACTTACTTAGAAAAATGTGACAGAAATTGCAAATAAATGTGCATACAATAAATATTGAGCCCAAAAATGTATGGCTTAACTGTCATTTATTGAACGATCGAGTCGATATAGTAATTATCGTGAGTGACAGCCCTTACCCACAGTAATATACAATGTGCCATTAACTTAACTGTTGTCTAATAGGTCCACTGCAGTGATGAAAGGGCTTAAAATATGCATCCGGCCATTATTGATTAGCTCAGTAGAGTCCGGCTCATGAGGTTTTATGTTGCACTTGACTTTGGGACCTGTCCTTGAAGAAGAGAGTAGGTGAATCAGTGTAATGCTCTGCTGATGGAATGACGACACAGTGACATTTAGTGGAGCTAAATGGACATAATTGCTGTACAGTCAACATATTATTGTGGTAGTGAAATGTTATGGGGAAAGGGCAGGGCTTCAACCTCACACTCCTCTCTGAACAAACCTGTAATCTGAAGAAAAATAAAGCAGTGATAAATAGATTACAAAGGCATCACAAAATCATCACCTGAAGTTTAGCCATACCCTGCTCCTTTTTACCCATGATGTGTCAAATACTGTTGTTGTATTTACCTTTTAGTTTTAAATCAATTAAATAAATAATACAATTGAACTTTCGCAAAACCCCGGCCCAAAACGGTAATTGTCCAATCAGACATCCTAGCAACCGTTACTTTGAAGCTTGGTCCGTCATGCAATGGGACATACCACCAATGAGCACTGAGCAGATGCACTTTTTTTTCTTCTGCTAACCACCAAAAACAGTACCACACAAAGAAGAAGAAGCAAAATAGTCAAGCATCTGCCAGTGGAGGATGTAAATCGGGTACCACAGGAGTGTGTCTGGGGGAGTCCAGTTATTTTCCTTTCCAAAGCCGAAAACACAACCTGAACAATAGATCAAACAATGTGGACGGCCTACGCCCAGCTAAATGTCTCCAAAATAAACAAGCATACGTCTGCGCTAAGGTAAGACTAGGGCCTAGCTGCAAGGCTAACACTTAAGCATGCTAACATCTAGCTACTGACAGTCACATAATGTTACACAAACTGGCACTAGAGCTGTAACTGCGGCGGTGAACTTAGCCTACAGTCTCACATAGGGCTGTCATGGTATGAAAATTTGACCTCACGGTTATTGTGACCAAAATTATCACGGTTTTTGGTATTATCGCGGTATTTTTTTAAATGTGTGTTAATATGTTCAGAAAGCATTGATTGTCCTACACAAACTGAAATAGTTTCAAAAAAGTTTAACAGTGCTTGTTACATTAAAAAAAAATACAGACAAAGCCTTTTCACATCAAAGTAAAGGAACTATAACGAAGTGTTGTTGATCTTTTCGAGGGTATTACATGTACTATTTACAGCGTCAGAAACGAAGATAAACCGTCTACATCAGGAAAATTGTTGTTGTCCTTCCAGTGAGCTTTTGCTTTGCAGATTTGGGAAAATGCCATCATTATTAAATTCATAAAACTGCGGCGAGAGTGAATCTATTGCAATCTGCCACCGGGAACCTCGTAACGCATTGTGCCATCGTGCGGAGGTATCCGGACACGGCTTATGCTGGCGGTGGCGCTGCAGCCGCACTATGGGGCGACTCGTTACATTCTCCTCAACCCAAAGTCCCACATCAGCATTTCAGCTAAAACGCTAACGTTAGCTTCCTGCTATAGAGCTGTGGGAGACGGTCACGCAGGAGAGTCAGAGGTTCGAAGTATTGCTGCATTTGGAGACACTTTTTCCTGCGCATTCCACAAACAGGAAAACTGTCTCTATCAACTGTCCTTCAGCTTCTTAAAATATCCAGAACATGTCCAGACTTCAGGCCTGGTCTCTGAGGCTGATAGATCCTGCGCGCTGTCGTGTCGGACATGATTCCAGCTTCAAGAAAGTTTTGTTTTGGTTGTAGCTACAGAGGCGCCTGCGCGGCAACTTTAGCAGATGAGACGGCGGCTCATAAGGCTCACTTTGCCTAAACCGCGGGCGCCGTAATCCACCACGGTAAAATATTTTTTCAAAAACAAGACGGTAATAATTATTGTCAACATTTTTACCGGGGTTTACCGCTTCACCGGTAACCATGACATCCCTAGTCTCACGTTTGCCCTGATAACTGACTGTAGCTGATTGTCATTGTGGCACCTGTAGGTTTAGCTAGCGTTAGCTAACTTTAGCGCACCGGAGAAATGTTCCTATTTTTAGAAATACAAAAAAAAAAAAAACATATACTTTAATATCTTGAATGTATCCCTCCACTGTAACCACCTTTTGCCTCGATCTGAAGGACATCGCAGCGTTATTGCTCCAAAAAAGGTCACTGACACTCATGGCAATCTGTGGCGTTGATCGTGTTTCACCATTTGTTTGTCGGGCGTAGCAACAGTAACTAAGGGGGGCGGGGCTCAGCGAAGGGTCAATTTATTCCTCTGTGTGCTCCGGTTTCCCAGGCAACAAAAATAATTACGATTGGGTCGCGTCCTCCTGTGATAGCTTGGCAATTTAGATCATTTAAAAACGGAGCTCTTTCAAGAAGCAATTTTCCTATTTTCAGACCATGAAACAAGATGTTAGTTGAGTATGAGCTGCTACCCCATGTGTCATATGAAATTATTTAAATTCACTTAAACTTTCTCCTTATGTTGCAGTGTCTTTAAAATCTCTAATCCCGTCTTCCTTTTGTAACTGTTGTCTGTCCACCAAAATGATGACACGTTTATCAAGATCTGAATGTTGTGCATGTTTTTTACAATGTTGTTGATAGTGAATACGCCGCGATGAAGAAGCTGATTTAGTGTAGCGTGTCTCCTTTAGCCTACAGCCTGTTGTAGTATTGCATTAACGTTGACACTCCACCTGCCTGGTTACGTCTGTGCTGTGAACATGCGGACCCTCCACGCGCAGCAGTGCTACTGTGGGCACGCTCCCACGCCTCTCTGTTCCTGGATGGAAAGCTTTTGTGCTCTCATCGTGAAGCCCACTCTTCACACGACAGGAATAACATAACAGCAGCAGCGAAGAGCGATGTTTGAGCCTTTACTGTTTTAGGACCAACCTTAATAAAATCTATATTCTAGAAAAGAGATTAAAATATAAATGTTGCAGTTAATAATTGACATGCGCAAATTATGGGTTTGTGATGTAAAAGCTGAAATTCAATGAGCAAAGATGCAGATTTATGAAGATATGTTCTTACCTGATCTTAGACGAGTTGATGCGTACCTGTCTGGTCTTTACGCGTGCACTCAGTCATGCAAAAAGACAAAAGATGTTGTTAGCATTTAGCCTCTCCTCCTCTCATCTATGGGGCCAAATGGGGGTGAAGTCAGAAGCGACCAAGGTCTTCCAAAAACTTAAACATGTCGATTTTCTAAGCGGATAAAAAGGGGAACTATATTGTGAGGCCAATGGGCGAGGATCGTGCTTCTCTATGGTCCTCATGGTAGGGAGCTGACATTGCTGTAATACCACCTGGTGGCCAGGGGCGACTCCAAGAGACACTTGGGCACATTGATTCTAATGGGATTTCAAATGTTCCAAGACGGGCTTAAAAGCCTGGCTCCAAAGACTTTTTCTTTCTGTAAAAATCGCTATGACCCAGGTGACAACGCTGGGGTAGGATCACTATTTTTCAACCATGCTGGTTTTTGTTAATCAGCCCAAAAATTGGAAGCATTTTCAGCGCATTGACTGGCTCCAGAGCCTGTCAATCGAGCTCTGGAGCGGCCATTAAGATTCATACACAACTCAGGAAACTTTACAATGAATGGGGCTGAATGGGACCCGCGTATCTTTATTATATTATATCTATGTGTAAGCTGTAATAACACTTTAGGAACACTTCGACGTCCGCACAGAGAATTCTATAGGATCGAAGATATTACTGTGCGGACGTCGAAGACCAGACAGGTACGCATCAACTCGTCTAAGCTAAGGCAAGAACATATCTTATTATGGAAAAACTGTGGCCTGTCCCTTTAAAAGCCTAAACAGTGACCAGTTTGACTTTTCAGTGTCAACAGAAGGAGCCATTTGCATATTGATTTGACATATATATGCAGAATGTCCACCCCAGACAGAGAACAGAGAACTAAGCATCAGGAATAATGTGCACATTATATTTTGCATCACTTCCTCACAACAACAGTTCATTTGTCCACTCCAGATCTCCAGCCACACAAAGGGTTTTCGCCACAGTCTAACAAGTCCTCTCCCTCTCTTTGTTTGTTGTAGCTGACCTACTTGCCTCCTCCCTGGGGCGACTGTAAAGCCTCAGCCATGGACTCAGACTTCTTCAGCACCTACAGCATCACGGCCTGCCGCATCGACTGTGAGACGCGCTACCTGGTGGAGAACTGCAACTGCCGCATGGTCCACATGCCTGGTAGGACTATGACGAACAAGATCTGTTTTAGACAAGTCTCTCCTCAAGGATTGAGGTTAAAATCTGTCAACAGTATTAACCCCGTAGGGAAATTTGAGGAATCTGCATGAACGGGTTTCTGTCAGAAGTAACTGGATGCACTGCAAAAAGTGCCCTCCTAAAAACAAGGAAAAAAATCTTAAAATAAGACATTTTGTCTTGTTTTAAGGAAAAAATTCTGCCAATGGGGTCAGAATTTTTTTCTTGCTAAGAATTCTTATTTCTAGAATATTTTTCTTTCTTAGAATATTTTTCTTCTTAAAACAAGAAAGAAACACTAAATTTAAGCAAATAAATAGCTAGAATTAAGCAAAATGTCCTAAGAAAATGTAATAACTTAAGGAAGACATTCTTATTTAGTGAGAAATTGTGGGTATTTTACTTAAATGTTGCTTGATTTAAGTAAAATGTTCATAATAAATACTAATATTTAAGGAAAATATTGCCCGCGCTCGGGGACCCATCTCCATGATGTGGAGCCAGATGGTCAGAATCACCTGGCCGGAGGATTCACCTATTGTACATGTTTTTAGTGGTAGGGGAGACATACACAGACACAGGGAGAACATGCTCCACACAGAAAGGCCCCGTCCTGGTGGGAATCAAACCCAGGACCTTCGAGCTGTGAAGCGGAGGCTCTAACCACTGTGCCACCGCGCCGCCCACTTTAAAGAATGGAATGTATTATCTATCTGTGAGAATCAGTTCTTAAATTAAGAGTTGATGTGATCTTATTTTTTCTTAAAATAAGAAAAAATATTCTTTGTCTAAAGCTGAAGATTCAAAAAGTTTTTCTTTCTTGTTACAAGAAAAATTAGCATGTTTTTATACAAATATGTCTGAACAAGAAATGGCTAGATTTTATTTCCTAAAATAAGATTTTTTTTCTCAAGAAAACTTTGCTCGGCAAGACATTATTACTTTTTAGGGGAAAAAATAAGAACTTATTTCTTACAGTAAGACATTTTTTACTTGCCTAGAATCCACTTTTTGCAGTGTGATTAGGCTTAGGTTGATGAATGAACAACATGAAAACTCTATTCAGAAAGGCTCACATGGTCCCGGAATCAAACCCATGACTAACCACTCAGTCACCATGCCTGGGAGGCTCAAAATAACCTGATTTCTTGATGTTGTACCACTATTATAGACAATTATGTAGGTTATTGTGAATGGAAATTGTACATGCTTAAAATCCTAAATGATTATAATTTATTTGTCACACATGAGAGAATATGTTTACGTTTTATAAGAACGAACATGAAATGAGAAACAAGAAATGAGCTCAAGCAATATAAAACAGAACCAAATAAACAGGAATATGTTTGTTTCTTGGCTGTTTTCTTAGATTACTCTTTCTCAAACTCGCAGGGTTTGTTTTCGTCTAATCCATTGTCACAACAGGAGTTTCCTCACATGGCTGCACAAATATTACTGATTTACAAACAGGAACAGTCACAGTCATCAAGCAGAAACAACAAAACAAAACAAATGTAATGTCCAAGATGGATTAGGCTGGGCATCTTCCCTCCTCCTTAAACCTCCTTCCAGCAAGATCCCAGAAAGAGAAACCTTGAGGAGAACCACACAGCAGGATCCTATAGATAAACTGAGTGTTGACGTGAGATAAGAGCTAACATCTAGTCCTTGTTGGAGCTTGAGTTTCAACAAGGACGAATAAAACAGAGAGTTTGTTGCAACCGTATGACCTGGACCTTTCTTAACTCATCTTTGTGCAACAACACCCGGCAAAAGAGATTATCTCCAATAGAAAAGGTTGAAATGTTTCTTCTTTGTTCTTTCATCCTTTGTAAAATCCGATTTGTGCACAGTCCACTGACTCGGAAAACTGGGCTGCCCTCTTAATGCTTGTGCAGTGATTACAGCTGGCATTTGCTATCTGCTGCCCAAATTCAATCAGTGGCGCATCTGAAAAGGTAAATGGAAAGGAAATTCGGCAAAGAGAGGACAGCCGGAGGAGCTTTAGTTACCTCACAACAACTCACCTGTCCCTCGGAAAACATTGCCACTTTGAATCACAGTCAGTGTGTGGTGATTCAGAACAGTTTTTGTGCTTGTTTTATACAGTGTTAAGAGTATTATTAAGAGAGAGTGATTATGCCTTATCCAAAAGCCTGAAAACTATAGCATATGTTACTAACTTTTCAATAAGTTGACAATAAGTTGAAATAATAAATGTATTCTGTGTTGTTTTCCAATTTTGTAATAGTCACCCTGGAAGACGTTAAGACCACGGTGCAAAAATTACAGTAATTTTTCTTGTAATGACTAAATTTACCCTTGATTTGAGTAACTAGTTTCAAGAAATCTCTTCAGGGAGCAAGTTTGTTACAAGAAAAAGGATCTCATCGCTCTCAAAATTAGATGAAAACACTATTAATTTACTTCCAAAAAGATTGTTGTTTTGAAATTAGTCACTTAAATCATGTTGCATCATCAACAACTGATCTTTTACTTTTTTCTATCCATAGCAGGGGTGGGCAATTAATTTGAAGGGGCCACATGTGGAGCCTGATCTGTCTTTGGATCTGCTGTGGTCATTGTTGTCTTTGTGTATTTCCACTCATTGCAAACAATAATAACTCAAACTTATTCTGCTCGACTTTGTGTGTTTTGAATAGCTGATACCTACCGTTATTTAGTAGAACTATTATTTTCTGTTAATGTTTAGCCACGTCAAGTCAAAGACGTGCATGTGTGTGCGTCGTTATTTAGGTTCAAGTTTTTATCCTGGTTACTTCAACCATCGCACTGACAGCACTGAAAGCACTGAAAGCACCTCTGCTCTTCCTTCAAGCGGAGTTTATTGTAAATGAAGCGATGCACTATAGCAGGGTCTCCAAGTACATTTCCCTGGGTCCAAAATATATCAGGAGTGTATTGCTGGGGTCCATAAACAAAAGCTTCAAAATAAAAAATAGTTTTGATTGGGAAAATACTATTGAGGAAACATTTTTTCAATAAATGAATAATAATGAGCCTACATTGTAGTCTATAGCTGGGTTGCAGGTTCTAGAATATGATGATGTCATCGGACCATAGGGGGGCAGGAGCCAGTTTTTCCTATTAACAGCATTACACTTTCACAAGTCGTAGCTGAAAAGAAAATATATGAATTAAAAAAATGATCATTAATTTCAGTCACTGGGTCCATGATCTCTCTGTACAAGACCAAACATTACCTCAAAAACAAAATAATTTTTCCTCTATATAATAGTATAGGCCTTTAGAACGCTGTGATAGATACAGACGGCATCTCGTCATAGAAGGGGGCGTGGCTTCGCCGAGGGGGGAAATAGAATCTTTAGAGAAACGCAATTTTCCCTCTTTTTTTCCCTCTTTCATAAATAAAGTCAAGTATAAATCAGGTCCATATAGATATTTTCTCACAGCAGATTGTTCTGTAGAAGTGACAAAACGGCAGTTGTAGCTAGCGCTAGCTAGCCGTTAGCATTAGCCCGATGCTAACATGTAGCATCAAGTTAGCATTCTCCGTTATTCATGTATTTATGGGCTGTTGAACCACTTTGCTCCTCTCCATGTCTTTGTATCATTATTTAGTAGAAAACTATATTCATAATTCAGCATTTGTTTTGAAAATTGTCATTTTTTCAAAATTGTTTTCCCCTTAACTGTTTTAAAAAATGACCATATATGGGCGATTCCAGAGATGCCGTCTGTATCTATGTCACCTGCAACCCAGCAATATTCATTCACTCCCAGGGGCAGATGGTCCATTTCCCACTTGACTACAATGTGTTGTTTATATCCTGATCTTTCATTATGTCAGTGCCCTCTGCTGGACACGTGTGGAATTCTTTCCTTTTATTTTTATTTAATCTGCCCCCTAGTGGCTAGAGTGAGCATTCTGGTAATTAGCCTACTTCATAACTCCCCACAGGAATGGGCTAGAGACTTTTTTTTTTTTTGACATAATTTATGCCCTACAAGTCGTGGGCCGGGCTGAATCATCTCGCCCGCGGGCCGTATCATGCCCAGGTCTGATCTATAGCTTTAACCAAGTGTGTGCGTATGAGTGGTGATCAGAATTGGGGAAAAAGACTAAACCATGACAGAACCAGGTCTGAACCAAGACTATCTAGAGTGGGACGACGCTGGGACGTGCTTACGTTAATTAAATCAATTATGAGATTAGATCAAATGCGTAATGAACACCCAATAGCGCTGATAAGAGCAGCGACGGCATGAGGCTAAATGAATTAAGATCTTGTTCAGATAGGATTAACAAGGGTGTCCCATCGCTTCAGCTGTTTTTATTTGTGTATTGTTCACAGGAGACGCCCCATACTGCACCCCCGAGCAGTACAAGGAGTGCGCGGATCCGGCCCTGGGTAAGCGCGTATCCCAGCATGCAACTGCGATAACCTCTGTGCGATGAAGATGGACGTGTTACAAAGGAGATTGGTGCTTGTAGAGCTTGTGATGTAGATGGATCTGTCTTGTTGATTGAGGGGAAAATTCAGGGTGAAAATGGGATTGGGCAGGATTTGAAGGCACTATACATCATTTTTACACATTTTGTCAGATTTTGAATAGAAATACATTTTGACAAGATACATTTTTAGTCAAACTGTGATGAAATAGGTGTTGATACAAAACGGCAACGCATCACACAAGGAGGGGAAAAAAGCCGCTTATGGAATCACAATTTTTCACTCTTTTTGGCTGTTTTCTGTAGGACTATAAAGTTATTAATCACATACAAATAAAGTCAAGCCGGTCCTCATGGATGTTTTTTTCACAGCAAATTATTCAGTGAAGCGAAAAACGCCACTCGTAAAAGCTAACGTTAGCTTCCTGGTTAGCATTGTCAGTGTTTTTAAAGGAATGGGCCACCGTTTTTACATACTGAGATATGTTCTTACCTTAGCTTTGACGAGTTCTTTAGGACCTGTCTGATCTTCACCCGTGCCTTCAGTCACGTAAACACAGCACAGACGGCGTTAGCATTTAGCCTCTCCCCCTCTCCACTATATCTCCAAAACAGGTCAAGATAGAAGCTACCAAGCTCTTCCACGTTTCCCTATTTAAATATGGTTATGTGAAGTGTTCCACTACAAAGTATAATTACACAAAATTAAACAATGTGGATTTTCTAAGCGGATAAAAGGAGGAACCATATTGTAAGGCGTAATAATACCAGGGAGACTGTCCTCCAACAGAAAACGACACAAGTGGTCGTTTGTCTTATCCCTTAATTACGACCATATAAGACGTTTACTAAAACAGCGCCCCCAAGCTCCCATTGAGGGTATGCACATTTACATTACATTTAACCCGATTCAGAAACGACTTTATTTTACGTAGTGTTTTGCGATGACGATTCCAAAACTCAAACGCAAAGAAATAAATCACAAACTGGCAAAATGAGCCCCACATGCAATAAGTAAAGCCGTCCCAGGTCTTCAGCCCCGCCACACCTGTGGAGGAACTGAACGTCCAGCGGTGCCAAAGGCTCTCCAAGCGCGCTCTGCGCTATTACGCATCACACCTCCCCAACCGCAGCAGCGGCGACTATTCACCATCCTCATCATTTATTACATTATATGTGTGAGCTATAGGTTATCGCCATTTTACTCACAACAACAGCGACACCAAAGCACAACTCACCATTGACGCCTTCGTTTCTTCTCCTCCATATGCGTCACTGCCAACTCCATAAACTCTCCTGTCACTTCCATCTCTGTCCTCAAACGTCCTCGTGTCTCAGACTCCGTGTCTCCCGTACGTCCGGTTGTCCGGTGACCGCGGCGAGCCTCGGATCCGCCCCGGGTTCCAGTGCGCATGATGTGGGGAAACACCGCTGTCACCCCGACAAAGTCTGGCCTCGGCTCCGCTGCTGTTCTCCACAAAGTCCCGCATCTCTGTCAGAGTTCCTCTGGAGAACGTGCTGCCAAATGTCCTGATCAAACTGATGTGGTTCATTTCTCCGCAGTTTCGTCATTTAAGGATAAAAATATAAAACATCACAGCTGTGTTTAGCTCGCGGGTTTTTGAACTAGATTTGACGGACACTCGCTCTGTCCAATGAAAACACGTGAATCAGCTCGAGGGCGTTTGGGCAGGTGAGCCTGCGCTCTGATTGGCTGAAGAGTCAGCTACGTCATATCCAGTAATATTTGTTAATAATTATCATCATTATATTATAAACAATCTGAAATAAACTGTTGTAACTGTAACTGTTTCCTCTGATGCCTGTGATTTATATGGACTAAAGCAGGATTTAACCCTATAGCAAAAGGTGCACAGGAGGGAAGAAAAAAGAAAGGGGTTTATGTATTTGATTTGAATTATTTATTTGTAAATTTCTTATTATCTACTACTTATGCATTTATATATTTACCGCAGCAAAAACTATTCTTTCTGGGATCCATTTATTTATATTTTTAATTGTTTTTAATAGTTTACTTTTACTCAAGTAATATTATTTTGAAGTAGTATCTGTACTCGAGTGTAGTTCTCTTTTTACTGAGTAAATCTGCAAGCGGCAAACTGAAGAAAAAAATGAAAATGAATCAAAGCACAATGAATCTAAACCTGTATTAATTTTCTTGTGTCTTATCAAAATAATTGTGATTTATTTTTTTCTGGGGTATTTTTTTACACATATCAGAATTTTCAACATTGTTTTATGTTTTTTCTCTGCTTTATCAACACTAAACCTTAATTAGACAAACATTTACTCAGGGGTTATGATAAAATTAAGAAACAAAAACATAATTCTTATAGTTTTCATCATGTCACGTTTCATCTGGACCGTGAGGGTTCGCACATCCATGTGGGTGCATGTGTGTGTTGGTTGATCATATGTGATGTCGGTGGAGCCACAGGAGAAGCCACAGCCACATGTGGATCACCAGTGTTAAGTCATGTAACATAAAAGTTAGTGTGGACATTTGACCATCTCAGTGTCGTACACTGGCTCACAAAGGAACCTAAAGAACTGGACGCAATTGGACTGTCCAGAACTCCATGAAGCACATCTGTCCCTGCAGCTGTTCATTAGAGTTTACATCATAGGGAATGATGATGATGTTCCTCTGCACAAAACAGATCAGAAATAATGCAACCTCCTCATTACTATTTGATAAAGTCATGTTTACATTTCTATGTTTTATTAAAACACACTTGACAGTCGTCTGTATGATTTACATGATGGCGGCTCATGTGGCTGAGTGGTTAGTGCTCTGGCCTCACAGCAAGAGGGTCCTGGGTTAAATTCCCGTTCAGTGTGGAGTTCATCTGCACCCCAACAAAAGATAAGATAAGATAAACGTCTTTAGCCCCGGAGGGGGATTTGTCTTTTTTCTTGGCGACAGAGCCGCTCATCTGCGCACACACACACACACACACACACACACACACACACACACACACACACACACACACACACACACACACACACACACACACACACACACACACACACACACACACACACACACACACACACACCTGACCTGACAAAACATTCACACTGAAAGCAAAGTGCCACATCTGCAGTGTCTCTATTACATTTGCTTTAAACATAAAACATGTGCATTAGGTGAATCCTCCTGCAGGTGATTCTGACCATCAGCCTGGCTCCACATCTGGAGATGGTCCCCAGATGCTCCACACTCCTGCCCACTGCTCCTGACGGCTCGCCTCAGTCGAAGGAGGGGCCAAATGCAGAGACACATTTTGTAATGACACATAAATGATCTTAACCTTTATCTGCACTCATGTGTTTAGCTCATTATGTCATAGAAACACATATGGGTAGAATGATTATTATGACCAAGACATTTATTTTGAATAGAAAAATAATAAAATGTGTAACATTGTTCATATAAATCACAGACATCAGAGGAATTGCTCTATAACAGTTTATTTCAGATTGTTTATAATATAATGATGATAATTATTAACAAATATTACTGGATATGACGTAGTTGACCCTTCAGCCAATCAGAGCGCAGGCTCACCTGCCCAAACGCCCTCGAGCTGATTCACGTGTTTTCATTGGACAGAGCGGGTGTCCGTCAAATCTAGTTGGAAAAACCCGCGAGCTAAACACAGCTGTAATGTTTTATATTTTTATCTTATAATGACGAAACTGCGGAGAAATGAACCACATCAGTTTGATCAGGACATTTGGAGCACGTGCTCCAGAGGAACTCTGACAGAGATGCGGGACTTTGTGGAGAACAGCAGCGGAGCCGAGGCCAGACTTTGTCGGGGTGACAGCGGTGTTTCCCCGCATCATGCGCACTGGAACCCGGGGCGGATCCGAGGCTCGCCGCGGTCACCGGACAACCGGACGTACGGGAGACACGGAGTCTGAGACACGAGGACGTTTGAGGACAGAGATGGAAGTGACAGGAGAGTTTATGGAGTTGGCAGTGACGCATATGTAGGAGAAGAAACGAAGGCGTCAATGGTGAGTTGTGCTTTGGTGTCGCTGTTGTTGTGAGTAAAATGGCGATAACCTATAGCCACACATATAATGTAATAAATGATGAGAGTGGTGACCTGTAGCCGCTGCTGCGGTTGGGGAGGTGTGATGCGTAATAGCGCAGAGCGCGCTTGGAGAGCCTTTGGCACCGCTGGACGTTCAGTTCCTCCACAGGTGTGGCGGGGCTGAAGACCTGGGACGGCTTTACTTATTGCATGTGGGGCTCATTTTGCCAGTTTGTGATTTATTTCTTTGCGTTTGTGTTTTGGAATCGTCATCGCAAAACACTACGTAAAATAAAGTCGTTTCTGAATTGGGTTAAATGTAATGTACATACCCTCAATGGGAGCTTGGGGGCGCTGTTTTAGTAAACGTCTTATATGGTCGTAATTAAGGGATAAGACAAACGACCACTTGTGTCGTATGGATTTGGAGGACTTGTTGATACCAGGAGTAGTTCGAAATCCGCGCAGTAATCTTTACTTTACTGCGCAGTAATCTTCACTTTACTGTGCGGATGCCAAACTGGTATTATTACGCCTTACAATATAGTTCCCCCTTTTATCCGCTAAGAAAATCCACATTGTTTAATTTTGTGTAATTATACTTTGTAGTGGAACACTTCACGTAACCATATTTAAATAGGGAAAACGTGGAAGAGCTTGGTAGCTTCTATCTTGACCTGTTTTGGAGCTATAGAGGAGAGAGGGAGAGGCTAAATGCTAATGGCGTCTGCGCTGTGTTTACGTGACTGAAGGCACGCGTGAAGATCAGACAGGTCCTAAAGAACTCGTCAAAGCTAAGGTAAGAACATATCTCAGTGTGTAAAAACGGTGGCCTATTCCTTTAAGTATTCATGGGCTGTTGAACCACTTTGCTCCTCTCCGTTTCTCTGTATCTTTATTAAGCAGAAAGATACATTCATAATTCAGCATTTGTTCAATTATTGTTTCCCTCTTTATTTCCCCACTCTGGCTGCTTCGAACGTGACCATATGTGGCCGTTTCCAAAGATATCTTCTGTAGCTATGGCCTGTTTTACATGGAAAACAGCACGCCTAAAACCCACAGAGAGTTTAAAAAAACCTGCCCAATTCTGTGGGGTTGCCGCAGACCTGACAACCCTGCCTGGGGCAAACTGCTGATCTGACTGCCAACTTCTACTCTGTCTGTTTATAAATTACATTCAGGTGGCGATCTGCTCAAAGATAACACAACATTGACGACCACTCTACCACATGAGCCACGTTGCCCATCACCTGACTATATGACATCATCACATTTTAGAACCAATACGTGACAAAAAACATATTGGCTATTTGGGTTGACCACACACAACATCAACAAATCAAAATTCTATACTTTTTTGGGGGGTAAAGAATGTTGTACTTTAACCCCTTAACTCCCACCTGAACCAGTTTGGCTTTACCCCAGTCCAAAAGCTTCTGGAAAAAAAGCTGTGAAAATAGCAACAAAACTGAGACGAAAACAATGATGGAAATGTGACAAAAAAGTGAGAAAACATTGACAAAAAAGTGACAAAAAATGGATGAAAAAGTGGCAAAAATGTCACAAAAATGTCACAAGAAATTGACAAAAAATTTACAAAAAAATGCCAAAAAATTGATAAAAATGTGACACAAAAAAGAAAAAAATTGGACAAAAAAATGACGCAAATGTGACAAAAAATGACAAAAACGTGATAAAAATGTGACAAAAAAATGACAAAAATTTGATAAAAAATTGACGAAAAAAATTACAAAAATTTGACAAAAAAAATTACAAAAATGTGACCAAAAAAAATAAAAAAGACAAAATGTGAAGAAAAAAAATGACGAAAAAGTTACAAAAATGAGTTGAATACCCAACAAAAAAAGAATGGAAAAAAAATCTGATGACGTGAGGAAAAAGATCCTCTCGGTTCAGGCGGGAGTTAAGAGGTTAATGGTGACAGTGCTACTTTAGTTGAAAGTCTGAAACCACTTTGCGATCCCAGTGTCCTCCGTCCGAGCTGAAAACACGTAATGGGGTTCTCTCCGCCTGACTCCTGTCATCTCTCAAACAGTCACGTCCACTGGTTCTTGTCTCTTCATCTTCTCTCTCCTCCTTTCATCTGCAGCCTGATTTGTTAGTGACAGCCCCTCTCTCGTACAACACCAACACTGCACGTCTGACCGAGCCCATTTCTCTGTTGTGTTTGAAGAGAAATATGTTTGTGGTATTATCTGCTGCTCTTTTATATAGATTTTTCAATAGATGGGCAATGTAGCTATGAAAAGTATGTGTATTTTTCATAGCAATAGTGTTCTGGGACATCATTTCAGTTTTAGTCGAGTTTTAGTCTAAAATGATTTTTTCAATTTTAGTCTAGTTTTAGTCGATGAAAATTTCATGTCAATTTAGTCGACTGAATTTAAGACTAATTTAGTCGACTTTGCATTTGAAATATTCATTATAATCAGATTTAATCAAGGTCCTCTGCTTCATGGGGCTGCTTCCACATGAATAAAGCACAAACCTGTTCATTTGGCAGTGACTTTAAATGATATGATGCTCTTTCAGACGGTCAAGAGATGTTTGGATGATTTTAGTCTCTCCTTATCATTTTTATTTAGTCTTATTTTAGTCGACTTGACACGGATTGACATAGAATATTGGTGTCAGCTCGTGCATCTGACCATTATTGTCTCCTCCCAATCTATAATTTCTTGTTTTCCAGACTTTCTCGTGGAGCGAGACAACGACTACTGCGTTTGCGAGACGCCCTGCAACTTGACGCGCTACGGGAAAGAGATGTCCTTCGTCAAGATCCCCAGCAAGGCGTCCGCAAAGTACCTGGCCAAGAAATTCAACAAGACCGAGCAGTACATATCGTAAGTGATTGTTTGTCTATTCATCTCTGAGCCAGGAGTGTGTGGTATAATAGACCGATATTGCTGCACGGCTTGTGTAAATATCTTGCCGTTGTAGCGACTGAAATGACTTTGAAATAATTAGTGGAGACATGCCTGAGGAGACACGTGGCTAATTGAGATCGTGTTGAGAAAGAAAATGATTTATGCAACAGAAGCGCAAGACACAATTCTCTGTGTCTGTGGGATAAAGCGTGTTTACCCAAGTAACCCTTATGTAGAGAGAGGATATCTGACAAAAGCAACAGATGCATCAAATATGGAGGAGTTTTCCTGCATCCTATCCTTGTCCTGTTTACATATTTATGACAACAATATCCTTGCAATGTTCCTTCTCACAAATACTAAACTTGGACCTTTTTTTTCTATTTTCTGAATAAACTTACAGTGCAGACAGCTTGTTTTCACCCTTACAGAAAAAAACTACCTAAGGTTTTTGTTGCTTGTTTGTTATGAATGGTTATTTTTGTCTTTTCCCTGTCACACTTGTTCTACTTTAAAGATATATATGTGTTTCCAATGACATCACGCATAGTTCCGGCGGCCATTTTGAATGCCGAAGTAGAATTATGCAGTGCTACAACAGGTAGCAATATCTCTGCTCAGGATGAAAATGAAAGACAACTGATTGACAGTGGCATTTTTATGAACTCTTAATCATTGCTCAAGAGGATGACAGTAGTCAGTGTTTAAGCTGCTCAAGACGTTAGCATGCTACCGGATAGCAACTGTCATCAATCAACTGTCAATGGCTTCAACACGATAAACACATATGTGGCCACATCTATGAACACTGAGGAAATACTACAGTAACAGCTCTGACCTCTGTCACATGTTGTATCCAAGGCTAGATGTTTGTGCTTTCAGGGCTTCCTCTTGGAGAGGTCGTAGCTGAGCTGTTGAAGCTAAATGCTAACCGGTAGCCTGCTAACATCTTGACTCACTGGTTTCTTCACATAAACCTGCATCTCTGGGGCCATGTTTTTTACTGTTTTCTTCTTGAGCAATGATTTATATCCAGAGTAGAGATATTGTTACATGTTGTAGTACTGCATAATTCTACTTTGCTATTCAAAATGGCCGCCATAATAACAAACGTCACATGACTGAAAGGCATGTATAAGGAATTAGTATCGATTCAGTAGTTTTCCAGTGGTATTTGAGAATGACATGAGTTTCCTTTACTTTCACACCTCTCCAGATTCACGAGTGTGTTGTTCACTCTGATTCATGCTGGGACTCATGAACAAACGTTACTGACTTTGCCCTTTTTAACAAACGACAGTGACGAATCGTATCGGGGGGAGAAAAAAAACGTTTTCGGACGCTGTTTTGCAAATGAATGATACGTTTTGTGTCAGGGGAGTAGATGGAACGTTCGTCTAAACACAGATTTGGATAATTTGTCAAGCGACTGGGAAGAGTTTTCGGTCTAAATCTTCTAAAAAGATCCGTCAGCGTTTGAGAAAATGAAGACGGGCGTTAATAGGGCGATTTCTCAGTGTGACGCGAGGAGAATATATGAGGCTCGAATTGATAAAGGTAGTAAAAGACTGCAGTTTTAGGACGTAGCTGTATAATCAACAAAAGCAATAGCAAATCCACTAGAGTAGAACTGATTCCTGTGTACAATTCCCCGTCGAGCCGTTTGGGGATGACTGCTTCATGTGTTGTCAGTGAGTGTTGTTTTCTCACTCCCGAAGGACACCGTTGGTTTAGTTATAGACTGTATTCACTGTCAGTGATATGAAAGGTTAGTCACCAGTGTCGGGGCCTGGGCAGAGAGTGACAGAGGGAAACTGAAGTGTCTAGCAGTGGACACTCAATGGAAAACACAAACAAACACAAAGTAATGGTTCAGTGGACGTGTGACAGCCCCCGCTTCCCAGACACACAATCAGTGCGGCTGTTTTACTTTCTGATAAATGTCGTCCTGAAAGAGGAACATCAGCTTATTGTGGCCAAACCAGTCGAGTGAAAATCAGTGGCGTGCGGTCAGCGGAGGCAAGGGAAGCAGTGATCATTATGCATAAAAAAATTAAAGAAAAGACAGAGGAGATGAAGAAGAATAGGAAGGAGAAGAAGAAGAAGGAGAAGAAGAAGGAGAAGAAAAGACAGAGGAGATGAAGAAGATGAAGAAGAATAGGAAGGAGAAGAATGAGAAGAAGAAGAAGAAGAAGAAGAAGAAGAAGAAGAAGAAGAAGAAGAAGAAGAAGAAGAAGAAGAAGGAGAAGAAAAGACAGAGGAGATGAAGAAGAAGAAAAGGAAGGAGAAGAATGAGAAGAAGAAGAAGAAGAAGAAGAAGGAGAAGAAGAAGAAGAAGGAGAAGAAGAAGGAGAAGAAAAGACAGAGGAGAAGAAGAAGAAGAAAAGACAGAGGAGATGAAGAAGATGAAGAAGAAGAAGAAGAAGGAGAAGAAGAAGAAGGAGAAGAAAAGACAGAGGAGATGAAGAAGAATAGGAAGGAGAAGAATGAGAAGAAGAAGAAGAAGAAGAAGAAGAAGAAGAAGAAGAAGAAGAAGAAGAAGAAGAAGAAGAAGAAGAAGAAGAAGAAGAAGAAGAAGAAGAAGAAGAAGGAGAAGAAAAGACAGAGGAGATGAAGAAGAAGAAAAGGAAGGAGAAGAATGAGAAGAAGAAGAAGAAGAAGACATTTTACACAAATCAATCTACTAAACATCAGATTTTAGCGGTGAACTTTTTCTCTCGTTCTTGGAGCCATAAAGCAGCCTCTGTCTCACAAAATCGTTTTGTTTTTGAGCTTTTAGTCCTCCTCCTCCTTTAGTAACATTTCCGGCGTGTGTGCCAAATCAGTAAGAAGCCTTAGGGCCACCAAAAACTGGTCTGAGGGCCGGATTGGATCCTTGGGCCACACTTTGGGCACCTCTGATTTAAAGGGAAAACTTTTTTGCTGTCCGTGTGGCATCGGGATGATCAGTCACTTACCACTAAATGGGGCGCGGTTTGCCAACATGCACATCCTGTTTTCTTTTAATTTGTATGTTGGGCAAAAAGCATCTATACTAATTTACATATGTAAAAAGAAGGCGTGTCATTAAAGTATTAATTTTAAACTTTGTGTACTTTATGTATCTAATTTCACCTTAACAGTGTTTAATTAACCAGTTAAAGTTATATAATTTTAATTTACCTTTTAATTATATAAAATAACCAGTTTTAGAAATGTGTATTTATTGAAACACATTCACCCATATAAAAAGACCAGTATTGGTATCGAGAAAAATGACCCCCAAAGTATCGATATCGCATCGATTCCAATTGTGGTATCGCCCATCCCTAACGACTTCCGGTTCCGGGTCCTTGCAGACCAGCAAATATGCAAGAAAAAAACATAAAAACTCATAAACTCAGCCATCAATATTTCTGAAACTCAAAAGAGAGTTACTGAACCTACTTATTTCTCAGATTCATTCACCAAAAATGCCGCACCTACTGCTAAAAAAGTAATATTTAGCGTAGCTGCGGCGCCGTTAGCATTTTTCTCCGCTAACCCGGATGTACCGATTTTGGTAAATATTACTTTTCTAGCAGTAGGTGCAGCATTTTTGGCTAATGGGCCTGATAAATAAGTCTGTTCAGTAACATTGATTGTGTTATTAAAGAGTTTTTTGCAGTTTCTCGCACATCTGCGGACCCGGAAGTAGAGCTGTGACGTCACCACTTAACAAACCTATACATTTTAAAATGACATTCACACAGCAACAGAAACCGCAAGTTGCATCTTCCTGCAGTTTAGTTGACTTTATATCAGCAAACCTCACTGTTGAAACTGTGCTTTTTATCACAACAACTGTCAGCTCAACTTTTTGCCTCAAAACCTGTGGCTTCACACGTGACAGTGCAGAGAGGTTTGAAATTCCCACAGTCACAAAGCAATCTCTGCCCATTTCCCGATTTAATCAAACAGTACAGCGATAAAACATCCAGGTGTTTTCATTTCAGGTCCAGTCGGTCAAACCTGCGGGACTTTCTTGACCTGAAGCTGACATTTTGCCACGAATCACATAACTTCTTCAAAGGCTTTACAGTAATTCTTTGTGACTGTGGAAATGTATGCGTTCTGTCCAATAAAAACAAAACAATATTCTATAGAGTGAAACCAAAGGTGCAGCAATAAAGATGAAGGTCTTAGAAATGCTGATATTCTGTGTTATAACTCGTGGTGAGAGCAGATGTTCAGCAGTAATTTGCTCGAGATTCTTCTAAGATCAGGCGAGATGTAAAATGTTGAAACAAGGCTAAGTCAGGCTCATGAAAAGGTACGAAGTCACGGCTCAAAGCGACAACATGCAGGAGTACTTTTGATCATTTTTACCACCTACTCCAGGAATTTAAATGAACCCCAACTCTTTCTACTTCACAAAGAAACATTGTCGAGATAGGCTGTCATTATTTCCGCCGTAATCTTCGGGGAAATTATTCATAACCGGTCGTTTGCTCGGGCTAACCCATCTGCTGGGGTAATTGCTTTCCACCTTATAATTAGCGTAATAAAAAGTTGAAACGCTTTGGTTATTATTACCTGGTTGTTATATGAGATGGGAAAGGCGGGTTTTTATACAATTTTGAGAATTAATTTGGTTAAGTGAACGGAAAAGGCTATTGAGTTTGAAGCTCGTGTTTATTAACAGTCAGATTGTGCTTTTAAGACAAATTACTTTCTAATTTGTCGCTTAATTTGAAAAATGATCAAGTTTAATTAGATCGGAAAATGAAAAGGAATTTTGTTTGCCCAAGATTGAAAAGCCTTCAAATACAAATTAGTTTCATTTAATTTTTACGAATACTCCAAAAAGTGACATGTTTTTGCATGTTTGTGAAAAAGAGACTTTTGTTTTTGTTTTGATAAATGATTGGATGTAGAGGTCGTGTCATTTGAGGCGAACTATAACAAAGCAAAAGTTATACACTCCAAAAAGTAATTTACTAGATTAGTTTAAATGTCTCAATTTGAGCATAATAATCCAAATTGTAGTCGTTTTGACTAGTTAAAATTTAGTTGGGCATTTGACCTAGATTATTTCACTTTCTTTGAGATGTTTCTGACTCGTTTCAATACATTTCCCCGTTATTTCAAGTAAGTTTCTTTGCCAATGGAGTAAGAAAAATGGTCTTGTCCCATTGGCAGTTTCACTTTCTTACTTCAAGCGAGATTTACCTTAGAACTGGTCTGAACTGTCATCAAACTAGCAAAATAATCTTGGTCAGATCAGGAAAAAGGTCTAAATGAGTGAAAATCCCTCAAAACAAGATACATTTTCTCAGTTCAAGTCATTTAAGCCAATGCTTGATATTGACTTTTTGTAGTGTATCTGTAAAAATATATCCACTTTAATTGAACCAATGATACAAACATTAGCCTCTGACCCTGAATCCTGAACCCTGGTTTCAAACACAGCCCTGAGCACGAGCTTCGTCTGACATTGCTGTTGTTTCCTTCAGTTTTGCTCTGTCGCTCTGTGGGGCGTGCGCAGAGTGTCTAGTATGACCTCGGGCTGAGGTAATGCTGAATATTTATAGCCCTGTTTGGTGATACCAACAAGAAAACACAAGCACGCAGTTCACCACATAAAACATACGGCTTATCGGGGCTCCACACTTATATTTGGGGTTGTTGCGCCGCCACATCCGAGCTTTTCCTTCAGGCTCACGAGAACATTATACTGTACGACTTCCCTATAGGCTTCTGTATTTACAAAAGCATAAATATTATTTGACAGTGAACGGAATTGTAAAAATAACAACATTGACAAACTGATTTCTTCTCAAAAATATAATAACAACTGCTCTGAGCTCCATCAGTGCAAACAATATGGTTACCTCAATGCATTTTTTGCAGCATTTGCGTCCACATTGGCCTCACTGTAAAGCCAGAGCCCAGGGGTTGGCCTAATCTGGCCCTCCAGCGTTGAACCACAAGCCTCCAAGATTATCACCTGCACTTTAACATCTTGATTATTGCTCCATTATCTGGCCAAGTGCTTCAAAAAAGGATCTTGTAAAATTCCAATGAATCCAAAACAGAGCAGCACATTTAGGGCCATTAGTGCCATGCACGATAGGCTGACCTGGTTTAAAGTAGAGGAAAGAGTGGCCTGCCCGCAGTCTTGTATTGTTCTGCACAAATGTTTACACTCTTCAAAAACCCTTAGATCTGTTTCTCCCAACTGAAGCCGACCAGAGAAAGCCACAGTTTAAACACTCGACAGGCTCATTTTAGTTGAGGTGTATTGAAGCATTGCATTAGCATGTCCTTGTGGTGCTCAGGAATGGGATTTTAATTTATGTATTTGTACACTGCAAAAAGTAATTAACTAGACTAGTATAAACATCTCAATTTGAGCATAATAATCGCATTTTTTTGTTGTTTTGACTAGTTAAGAAGTTGTTGGGCATTTTTCCTAGATTATTTCACTTGTTCTGAGATGTTTCTGACTCGTTTCGATACAGTTCGTCCTTATTTCAGGTCATTTTCTTTGCCAATTATCTCATTGGCAATTTTACTTTCTTATTTCAAGCGAGATTTACATTAGAACTGGTCTGAAATGTCCTCAAACAAGCAAAATAATCTTGGTCCGATCAGGAAAAGTGTCTAAATGAGTGAAAACCGCTCATAACAAGAAACATTTCCTCAATTCAAGTCATTTAAGACAATGCTTGATATTGACTTTTTGCAGTGTATATGTAATGATGGCTCTTGTGCTTCACAGCTAGAAGGTCTCGGGTTCGATTCCCACCTGGGCGGGGCCTTTCTGTGTGGAGTTTACGTGTTCTCCCTGTGACTCCGTAGGTTTCCGGTTTCCCCTACCAGTAAAAACACAAAATAGGGTGAATGAGTGAGTGGGACAACAGATACAACAGATGCAAATTAGTCAAAGGCTACAATCCGGCGTTGTGTGTTCATTAAGATGCACTGTCCCAACCAAATAAACCCATAAGTGTTATTTTAAATGTAGCATTGTCATGGATCCCAGGAAGAATAGTCTTTACTTAAGTAAAGACTAATGGAGATCCATTAATAACCAAAAAACAAGATAATAATAAGAAATATTGTTAAACAAATCAGAGACCAAATACATGATCATGCACTGTAAACATTTGGAAAATAATGTCAATATTTGGCACATTTCCAAAACAATCCATAAAGATGAATGTTGTACAAAACTTGCAGAAAAAGGTGCTTTACGTGGGCTTCACGTGTGAGGTTCGGCCCTTCGACCACGAACCTGCCCTGCCCTTTGATAACGGTGTCATGTGATCAAAAACACAGCGTTTTCTTTAGTTCAGCCATGTTTATGCAATGACAAATTTGGTTGAAATTCTTCACTCACATTTCCACCTGAGACGCTGTTAAGACTTTCAGTGTTTAAATTAATGCAGCGACGGGTCTGAGATCTCCATCGTAGACTCTGACTAACCCTCGGCTGAGATCTATGAGCTAAATGTCTTTTTATCTTCTGTTGTTTTCTTTTAAATCTATATGGACCTTATACTGTATGTGTCTGTACTAATTAAAGGATGTGGATTCTTCAGAGCTATTGTCTTGTTTTGATCATTTTAACTGTTACATTTCTTTCATTGTAAAGGTTTGGCTTCCTTTTGTCCCTAAAATGTCTGTGACCCGCCGACTCTCACTTCAGTTTCCTTTGTGTTTCCTTCACAGTGAAAACATCCTGGTTTTGGACATCTACTTTGAAGCTCTGAACTACGAGACCATCGAGCAGAAGAAAGCCTACGAACTGGCGGGACTTCTGGGTAAGAAAACAAGTGCTTTTTGCTTCATGTAGGGTTTGTTCAAGTGTTCAAGTATTAACAGTAACAAGTAATAAACGTCAATAAACAGATGATAACATTGAAAGAGTAAGAACTTTACAAAAGCTGTTTGTCTAGAAACTGTTGCGGCTCTGATAACATTTTTGTTTTTAATCATGAAATGACAACTCTTAAAAAAACACTTGAATTTCAACCACATAATATATTTTAGAAGTGAGATATAGAGAGCTCACCCTTCAGAAAAAAACTACTCGATCTCACTCTGTGGACACTCCATACCAGCAACAAAAGCTAAGCAGTAAAAGTAATTATCGACGGATAGAAAGCTCGAACACCAACAACATTTTACATCATGTTTTATCAACAGTACAATTATAATAAGAAGAGAAGGCGCCGATCCAGCATTTTTGCTACCGATACTAGGGTTTGAGTATCTGCCGATATCCGATATTTACCAATGCCATTTCTTAATAGTGGCTTTCTCTGAGTGAAAAATTGAATTGACTTCTCCACTGTAAGATCAATAAAGTCATATTTTATTGTCATGTTACAGATCAATTATCAAATACATCTACTGATAAATTCTTGGATAAACATTTAACAAGGATGACTTTTCTACACTAGTTATCCTTGGGCATATGACAGGCTGCAGGTTAATATAACTCACATGAAGTGATCTGATCATTACAAATATATTAGATCAGTTATGTCTTAAACTAAAATACACACACTTGGCTTCAGCAGTGGTTATTTTATTTTATTTGGGTATTTTAGGTATTTTCTATCATAATTTCTGACCCAGCCTTGATTAGTTTTCGTTAGCATTAGCATAATCCTGCTAGCTTTAGCATGCTACTGCTAACCGCAGAATTTTGCGCGTCAATTAAGGTTAAAACTAGCTCAGCGAATTTGAAATATCCCGATATACACAATATTGTCTAATTCCATATCTCATTTAAAAATATATCGATATATCTTAAATATCGATATATCAACCAGCCCTAATCGGATCGGTGCATCCCAAGTAAAAGCCTTAGCATTTATAGATATTTTGTAACTTCAAACAATGTTGTTTTAAAAAATGCCTATTGTATAGCTTTTATGATCTAAATATATGTGATTATCCTTGTTTTTCCTGCACCAGGTGACATCGGGGGCCAGATGGGTCTCTTCATTGGAGCGAGCATCCTGACCATCCTTGAACTGTTTGACTACCTTTACGAGGTATTTGCTTTTAGAAAATAACTTGTAAGAACTTTTCTTATGATTGTACAAAACGCAGATTACAGGAATAAAACAAAAACACTGCACTTAGTGCTTTCAAAGTTTGCTTCACTTCCAAGTCACCTATAACAAAGTCTCTCAAAGAAACGAGATTACGTGAGCTAAATGTGCCATCAGACTTTTCCTTACACTTTTGCATAAACTATTTTTTGCATCAAACAAACTCATTTTTATTGTTACAAAAATGTCTTAAGGGGAATGTTTGGGATCACAAAATAGTTGACAAGCTTGACAGAGGTTTCCAAAACTGTGATGTTTACTGCCCCCAAGGAAAAGCTATTTTCGACAGAAACTGGTTGTCTGTCAACATAATTGAAACCAAGAAGTGAGACTTCCTCTGGTTCACTCTCTCATACTCTCTCTGTCCTGCGTGACTTGTTCAACTTCTAAACTGACAGCTAAAGAAAGTGTGTCAACATCATGCCAAGAGTAGCAGGTTGTCAAATCAACAGTCAACACGGAGCCACCCAGGACTGTGCTAAATAAGTAATTTCTGGGTTATGCCACAGTGGAAGAAGACGACAGGAAGTAAGACGCTAAAGGCATGATTCTACGAGGACAGGATGGGCCTCTGACGGCAGGGGAGTCTGTGGTAAAGGCTTTGGTCCAGTTTAGGAAAGGTGGAACCACAAACTGCTACATATCAAATGAGCAACAGATACAAAAAAATGAAAGAAAAAAAACATGAACTGCAAGAGTGACTGCATTCTCTTTGATAAAAAATAATTTCATTGAAAACTTTTATTTTCAAAGCACTTTTGAGAACTCTATTAAGACTAATAGACTGGCAACCCAAAGCAGAACTAAGTAACTCATGCCCCAAGAGGCGCAACAAATTAAAATCAGGCTGTAATGCATTACATTACAGACGTCCAGCACTTCCATTCCACTCTCTCCATACTACGCTAACAGAAAAGACAAAGGGAGAGAGGGATATTGTGCCACAACCCAATTACACAATGGAGATATTTTTTTCACTCAAGCTTGGCTGCAAATACTGCTAAAGTGGCGCTAGTCCATGAGTAGCTTTGCAGGTTAGCCTGTGTGTTAGCTTCTTCTTTGTGATTCCATTAGTGTGTATTGCACCTCTGGGTCGGAGCAGGGAAAGTTGCAATTGTGGTTTTCTGGCCAGAGACAAGACCCCCCATTCATCCCATTAAGACTTGTATTACCCTAAGAGAGACTACGAAAGGGATTTATTAAGGTAAACAAGCTACTTAGTACATAGTACAAAACTAACCTAAAAAGTGATACTTAGTACTGCTTTAAAACTACCCTCAGCAGATCCAATTGCCGGCCTGGAATTTTTCCATTCCCATATTGCATTACTACATGTGCCACCTTCCAAACAACGTGCTAACTAACCCTATTTATTTACTAATATGTATTTTTCGATTGCACATTTTCCTGACTATTTGCTCTCCCTGAGTGTTCTTGAGAGCTTGAAAGTCACAGTTCAACATCAAAATGTTTGCTTCGCTATATCCTATATATTCTGCTGATAATTGAGACTTCCCTTTCCTTTTGAATGCACCATCAAGGCAGTGTGTGGAGGAGAGTGAGGACGTGGGGGAGGGGCCAGGTGAGGGGAGGGGGGTACAGAGCAGGGTTCAATATTGACAACTACCGATGAAAAATAATTGCTAGAGAATGGCTTATAGCAGCTTTAATCTTCTACATCATGTAAAGCGTGTACTTGAATAAATCAACCTTACAATAGTAATCAGTGGAATCAATATGTTTAACATATTAATTAATTGTGAACAGTTCTTGATGCCCTAACTTTAAATTGAACCCTCACTCAAAGCAAATCCCTGCTTAGTGTTTTACATGTGGCTAGTTTAACCTCCAACCCCCGCTTTATCCGAGCGCATTTTCTCCAGTTCAGCTTCACACAAATCTAAACACTTCTCGACTGGAGTTTACAAGTCTACAAAACTCATCGGAGCGTCTTCCTCATTATGATTGTCACATTTTCGTCCTTTTTGGTTGTGTTTTCATCACGTTTTTGTCGCTTTTTTGACACGTTTCTGTCACATTTTCGTGGCTTGATCACAGTTGCATTACACTAATAAAAAAAATAAAACAAAATGGGGCCAAAACACGCCAAAAAAGGTGACAATAATGCGACAAAAATGCAAGGAAAATGTGACAAAAAAGTGGCCAAAAAAACAAACATGACACAACAAAAACAAAAATGAAGCTTAGATTAGTTTTGCTGGTCTTAGCTTTCAAAGGAGGCATTACACTGGCCTATAAGCTTTCAACTCTCCAGTCAAGAAGCTTTTAGATTTGGGTAAAACTGGAGAAAATGTGCTCGGTTAAGGCCAGCATTAAGGGGTTTTTAAACATGGCATCATCAACAGCTGTTAATCCTCCGCAGTGTTATGGGAAATATCACCATTAGCATGCGTTAAAGTTTACGGGAAGTGTGTGCGTCCAGTCTCATTACAATAACACCATAAGTGCGCTTTGTTTTCCTCGACATCCAACGCGGCAGATCTGGAGCTCGCCGGCGTCCTTGATTAGACTTGATTAGCCTGTGTTAGCGGGACAGCGGGGGACATGTAGCAGGATGCAGATCAATGAGGACGCAAATTTGGAGGAGCGTGAAGTCGGTGTCGTTTGAATTACAACACGCTGAGCTGGCAGAATGAGGGAGTGTGTGTTTGATCAGTTTCATGAGAGAGAAGCTGCACTGTGATCCTAGTGCAGTTGTAGAGTAATAAGTAAACATCTAATTGATCCCAGTCCCCCCTGTTTCAAATGATTATAGAAAGATATGGGGGGAAAACAGTGGGGGGGTGCTCTTCATATGAAACTGACTTAGAGGTAGGTTTGTTGGTTTGTTGGTTTGTTGGTTGGTTGGTTGGTTGGTTGGTTGGTTGGTTGGTTGGTTGGATGGTTCATTTGTTAGTTTGTTGGTTCATTCGGTGGTTAGTTCATTGGTTGGTTGGTTGGTTGGTTGGATGGTTGGTTGGTTGGATGGTTCATTTGTTAGTTTGTTGGTTCATTCGGTGGTTAGTTCATTGGTTGGTTGGTTGGTTGGTTGGATGGTTGGTTGGTTGGATGGTTCATTTGTTAGTTTGTTGGTTCATTCGGTGGTTAGTTCGTTGGTTGGTTCATTGGTTGGTTGGTTTGGACGGTTGGTTGGTTGGTTGGTTGGTTCATTTGTTAGTTTATTGGTTGGTTGGTTGGTTGGTTGGTTGGTTGGGTCATTTGTTAGTTAGTTGGTTCGTTCGTTGATTCGTTGGTTGGTTCATTGGTTGGTTGGTTGGTTCATTTGTTAGTTCATTGGTTCGTTGGTTGGTTGGTTGGTTGGTTGGTTGTTTGGTTGGTTGGTTGGTTGGTTGGTTGGTTGGTTGGTTGGTTGGTTCGTTGGTTCGTTCGTTCGTTCGTTCGTTCGTTCGCTCGCTCGCTCGCTCGTTCGTTCGTTCGTTCGTTCGTTCGTTCGTTTGTTTGTTAGTTTATTGGTTGGTTGGTTGGTTGGTTGGTTGGTTGGGTCATTTGTTAGTTAGTTGGTTCGTTCGTTGATTCGTTGGTTGGTTCATTGGTTGGTTGGTTGGTTGGTTAGTTGGTTGGTTGGTTCGCTCGTTCGCTCGTTCGTTCCTTCGTTCGTTCGTTCGTTCGTTCGTTCGTTTCTTTCGTTCGTTCGTTCGTTCGTTCATTTGTTAGTTCATAGGTTGGTTGGTTGGGTCATTTGTTAGTTAGTTGGTTCGTTTGTTTGTTTGTTTGTTTGCTAGTTTGTTGGTTGGTTCATTGGTTGGTTGGTTGGTTGGTTGGTTGGTTGGTTGGTTGGTTGGTTCGTTCGTTCGCTCGCTCGTTCGCTCGTTCGTTCCTTCGTTCGTTCGTTCCTTCGTTTCTTTCGTTCGTTCGTTCGTTCCTTCGTTCGTTCATTTGTTAGTTCATAGGTTGGTTGGTTGGGTCATTTGTTAGTTAGTTGGTTCGTTTGTTTGTTTGTTTGCTAGTTTGTTGGTTGGTTCATTTGTTAGTTCATTGGTTGGTTGGTTGGTTGGTTGGTTGGTTGGTTGGTTGGGTCATTTGTTAGTTAGTTGGTTCGTTCGTTGATTCGTTCGTTGGTTCATTGGTTGGTTGGTCGGTCGGTCGGTCGGTCGGTCCGTCCGTCCGTCCGTCCGTCCGCTCGTTGGTTGGTTGGTTGGTTGGTTGGTTGGTTGGTTGGTGCATTCATTGGTTGGTTGTGTTTTATTGTAGTTCGTGTTTATTTTGGGATATTTTAAGATTTAAGTACTTTTCAAACTAAGCTTCACGGTCACACGGTCAGCTTTCCAGTTTTTGTTTTTTTTCTAAAATGTCTTCAATAAGTAAGGATTAAATAACTCTGTGCATTATGTAAGGGATAATGTATAGAACGCTGGTCATTATCGGGAAAATAAGCACCGACAGGGCGAACCAGACCCCGACGCGAAGCGGAGGGGTCTTGTTTCGCCCTGTTTAATAAGCTTGTTTCCCGCTTATTATACGGCCATTTGCCAACTGAACACACAACATAAACTTTGTACACTTTTATGAAGGTCGAAAGGTTTATTTAATGACTTCCGCGACAAATAGTTCCCAAAAGTTTGCGCGTTGCTAGGCAACGTTTTGCTAGGCTAGAAGCAGCAAAGCTAGTAGCTAGCGTAGCTACTTAGTTGAAGGCGCAGTTGGAGTGGAGAAATGGTGGTGAATCTCTGGGTAAGTTGAAAGTCAGACTCACGCTAACTTCACGAGCAATTCCCCCAACTTCTCTCGCAGTGACGGGGACAGATAGTGTCCGCTACTACGTACGCGCGGAGTGATATGAAAGCACGAACTCCGTTGCCATTGGCAGCGGTCATTATTTTTCTCAGAGGTCCTTTATCAGAAAATAATGACCGGTAGAACGTTGGGAAATCCCATTCAAATCAACGGAGCGTTCTACTTACGTTGTGAAGAGCCGTATAATAAACAGTTTTAATGCACTTCTGAAAAGCCATATAATAAATATCGTCTATCGCAACATTGTCCTGCCTCAACAACTTCAAATGTTGTTATCATGACATGCCTGGGCACTATATACAGTCATGTGCAGATTTCTCATCTGTTTCGTTTCTCCTGCAGGTGATCAAGTACAGGATGTGCCGGTGTATGAAGAAGAAACACAAGGGACGCAACAACAACGACCGAGGAGCTGTGCTGAGCCTGGACGACGTCAAGCGCCATGTTAGTGTTCACCCAAACACATGCACTCTGTCACAAAGCTCTCAGTTGAACGGCCCAGAGGAGAGCGCACAGAGCACAGGCAGCCGGGCATGACTTCAGGCTACTGTATATAGTCCTGTCAACAACAAAAGTACAACAGATAAGACGATACAAAGAAACATGTTGTGATTTATTGTAATCCATGCTTATTTTTGTTCGTTATTGTTCGTTATTTTATTTTGAACAAGCAACACAACACACCTTTATAGACCACCTACACCTTATCAGAAAGACAAAAGCAACCTTGTCAGTTCCCTTGGAAAGCCAAATACAAATGCACATGTCCAAAAAGGAGTGAGGAGAAGTTAAACTTTTTTAACCCCACCCCCTATTTCAAAAACAGATTGATAACATCATTTTCCTGTTCCTACATAGTTACTCAAAGCAATAGTAACAAGGCACATGCATGAGACGAATCACTTGTAATCTGTAAGTTCTGTTGTCTCGTACTTCAAAAAAATGTTTTCTTTATATTTCTCCTTAAACTGATTCATGCTCTGAGCTTAAATCATTCCATAATTTGGCACCAGTAATGGAAACACAAAAACCTTTCATAGTTGATTTGAACGTTTGTATTGTAAATTTATGGTCATCAGCACTCCTGAGGCTGTACACATTTTGTTGTGTGAGAAAATGTTTTTGTATATTGTTTGGTAAGGTATTCTGCTGTACTCTGAACATTATTTGGGCTGTTTGATAATCTACAAGGTCAGTGAGTTTAATGACTTTTGATTCCAAGAACAATATGTTGGTATGATCAAGATTTGTTGATACGAGACGAGTTAATGAAATCAGTGAACTTTCGTAATTATTTCCCCAAATCTCAGCACAATAGCTTAGATAGGGTAATACCAGTGAACAATACAATATATGAAGTGATTTACGATCTAAAAGGTACTTTGACTTCTGCATTATAGAAATGTTTCTTGATATCTTTACCTTTACAACTATCATGCGGTTCAGGATTGGATTGCTTTTTCTCCCTGACGGGGGTCATCAAAAGTTGGAGACATCCCAGAAACAGAGACATTGCACAGAGCACTAGCAACTCACGCACACATTTTCACACAAAAAAATAACTATGGGGAAACTTAAAATACATTTCGACAGTGGGAATAAGCCAGAGTGCGCAAAGTACCTAGATAAAAACACAAAGAGACTGAGAATTGAACCCTTAACCTTCTTGCTTTTTTATGGGAAACACTACTTTTCCCTATATAAACAGAGAAATGTGACTTTAAATAAGGTAGCAGGTTTTCTCTGCGTCTGTTTGATAAATTGACGGTGAAGAGGTGGATGGAGATATGAGGAAAGGAGCAGAAGGGTCGGGAGCGGCTTCAAGGGCTCGGGGACATGCGGGTACAAAAGAAATTGTTGGGGCGGGGGAAAGAAAGGGACTCAGCCTGGGTTTAATCAAAGCCGTCCCACACTGACAGTGCACTTATTTCGGCGTAAATGAGGCCAGGGCGCCCTCATTGACTGTGTCACTGTAACAGGAGAGATGTGCTCATCGTAAGATCCAAGCCAGGAGGAGAATTTTTCATCTCAAACATAACCCTCCTTTTGCCGGTTTCATCTGTCCCGTGCTTGTAATTTCAATGTTTAATCTGCAGTCCTCGCAGCCTCACAATCTTTATTCCCCCATTCACTTTAATTATCTTGGCTCATTGTCTTTTTGTCTGAATTGCTCAATGGAGATCTGAATGTTATTGGCTGTTGGCAGGTCTTCTAGGCAGATCGTTGCACTAAATTAACTAGAAAAGAAAATCTATTACATCATGGGGTAGCCAGACTTATAGACATTTAGCTGCTATAACTAAGGCTGGTTGGGAGTATTGAATCATTTTCTTGAGTGAAGTGGTGAGCTTTAAAAAACTAGTCTTCAGTGATCGGTAGCCCTGCAGGGACACGCTGTCTGGAATGCAAAGGAGAACCGCCGTTTGATCCTAACGTATGCGGACAGTTCGCAAGTCTGATCCTGCCTCTGCATTGTTCAAGCCATAACCAAATCCCTTTTCCTAATGCTAACCTTAACCCAAACCCTGTCCTGAATGGGCGATGTACACCGTGCAATTCTTTTTTTGTCTAATAAGATTTTTAGATGTCACATTGCATGACGTGGGGATTGTAAAATCATGATCTGCACTCGTCTCCACTGTTCGATGGTTCAGAGAGAGAATCGTAGCTACGACCAAAGTTTATCGTAGTGAATTTCAGGCAACAGAAGGCGTGCGTTTAGCTTGTTAGATTATAACATTAAATCGCTATTTATCACACTGGGTCAAGCTCGTACTATCTCTGTCATAGCCTTGACTGTGGTGCTCAGGCGTCCACTCTCAGCCACTGAATGTTTGCTTGCACATCAGTATGACACTCTGAGAGGGTATTTATCCCCTTTCTGTGGAAGCATAGGCAGACTTGAATGGTAGGACTAGCGCAATGTCTCGAGTTCGTGTCTCCGGGTCCTGTACCGATGGTTAATAAACTCCTCCTGTATAAGACATCCAGACTGCTGCCTATTTTTCATCTATCCTCTCGAGTACCATAGTTATTTCTCTAACAAGCTCTACTTAAGCTCTGCTCGGTTCGACTCGGAACCTGAGGTCGTCTGGGCAGATCGTGCTGATGGTTCCACGAACACGCTTGAAAACTCGAGGAGACCACTCCTTCAAAGCCGCAGTGCCCCGACTTTGGAAGGAACTTCCTCTTGACTTGTGCAGCTACCTTTACAAAACACCTATAAACCCATTTGTTTGAGAAAGCGTTCGAGTCCGGCTGACTCATTATTGACACAAATTGCACTATGTTTTGAATTGTTGCAATTTGAATAAGCTGTTTTATAATAATGTTTTACTACTGTGAAGCACTGTGTGACTCTGTGTCTGTGAAAAGCGCTGTACAAATAAAGTTTACTTACTAACTTACTTAGCTGGGGCAAGTGCCGCATGCTAGCGGGGTTTATTTCCGCAGAAAAGTGCAGGGCAAGTCCTGTATAATGCGGAGTTGGACTTTACGGCTCCCGGACCAGTTTGTACACATTAGGCAAAGCTAAAAGCAATTCTATGATTCCTAGATCTGGAATGTGTCAAATTATGAGTCTGTCATCAAATTTCAAGGCAAAACTTCAGTTATCTTACCTGGCTCAATTTGCTTTAATTAGTGCTAAAATGAATAAATATGAAAATCACTCACTGGATGGTCTTACTCCTCTCTCAAATAGGAATTCAGTATTTTATTCTTCATTTCTTTCAGTACTTGGATGAGTCAACAGTGGTGCAGTCAGAAAGCATTCGCCGTAAAATCAAGTTCAAATTGTGCCTGAAATGCGAGCATCTCCCACACTTTTCCCACATTATCCACTCCAGTCACAGCTACAGCGTAACAAATGGTCTAATAACCATGAATGTGACAGAAAAAAACAAGAATTTGAAAGTAGTTCCGACAATATTAAACACCGGAATATCAACCAGCCACAATATGAGCTCCTCTTTTGCTAAAACGCTGTGAGCTCGAGGGCATAACAGTTGCTCTCTTTAATGAGTGCTGGCAGAGAGGCTAACGCGGCTGGCGCTAACAACGGGAGCAGCCTGTTCACTCATGGTCAGGAGGAACGGGCCATCTGTGCCGCCAACCTGCTGTGAACTATAGTAAGCATACATCACGCGCGGGTCACTTTGAACAGAAACCCGTCTGAGAGTAAACAATTCTAATCTCAAGTAGTTATTTGTAAATGAGCCAAAAGTATGGCGCCAGATAACTATCTTTAAGTTGAGGGCACAAGTACAACATCAGCGCGCGCATTACACAGGGATCGAGGGCGCATGCACTAAAAGTGAGCACAAAAACTATAACAGAGGCTTATGTGTCTCATACGCCCGGGGTTTGCAATTCAGCTGCTGTTTTCAGCCCACTGCGCCCTCTCTCTAACAAAGTCTGACCGCTCGGTTTTCTTCTTCATTCAGCACGTTAAGTCATCAGGATAAGGCTGACCAGTCGATCACAGATATAGTAAACAACAGTACAGTCTGTACTGAACACATATATTTGACCTAATACGCTGCCTCAAAATATAAAAGTAGTAAATAAATATTATAAATAAAATGTGACAAAATAGATGATGCTACGACGACGACGGCTGCTGCTGCTGCTAAAAATAATAATACAAATAGTGATCATAAATGATGATGACGATGATGATGATGATGATGATGATAGGACAAAAAAAGGAAGTCCATGTTCTGCAATCTGATTGGCCAGTGCGAGCAGAGCAGTGTGATTGAACAGATTTGCTCAAACATAGCTATATATTATAAGGATTAAATATTAAAATGAAATATTCTTAACTAATCCTCGGCTACAATACGTAGTTGTTGGAATGTAATAAAGCCTTTTTTGAGAGTAAAAAATCCAGTATGTTTGCGTGTTCAGTCCATAGACTGTATCTGCATTGTATATCTGTGATCGACTGGTCAGCCTTATTCTGATGACTTAACGTGCTGAATGAAGAAGAAAACCGAGCGGTCAGACTTTGTTAGAGAGAGGGCGCAGTGGCTGAAATGCAAACACCGGGCGTATGAAGACACATAAGCCTCTGTTATAGTTTTTGTGCTCACTTTTAGTGCATGCGCCCTCGATCCCTGTGTAATGCGCGCGTTGATGTTGTATTTGCGCCCTCAACTTAAAGATAGTTATCTGACTCCATACAAAAGTAGCTCTGGACTCCATCTAGCGGTAGAAAGCGAGGTGTGCTGGTGTTTTTGTCCATGCTGGGTGGTGCAGAATGAGGCTCAAAAACCACCTGGTTGACGTTTCGATTTGTCTTCAAGAAGCAAGTGGGCCAGAACATGTCATAAAATCCCTGAGCTCTTCCAAAACACATGGTAACGTGTGTACAAAATGTTTAATGCAGATTTACTTTACCCTCACTTTGGTTTTGATCGCCCTTCTATTCACTTATGTTTTTATGGGCCAGATCTTTCGGAGGTTATTGGCCTCTGGGCCGGTCATTTTGCGAATAGAAATAGACCTATAAACATAAACGTTTAATTATGATCCAGCATTAAAACAGTATTGTTAGTCTCACTGTGACCGTGTTATTCCATCTCTGTTGTGTTATTTTGAAGGCCTGACTCACACCAGAAGCACATTGCTACTATGCATAGACAGAAGGACGAACTTTAGCTTCCAATCTCGGCTGTTGGGCTCAATTCTACCAGAGTTGCCGTTACAGAAGCAGTGCAAAGGTAAAAGGAATTCGAAGTAATAATAGTTTTAAGGCGGGACAGGGCCTCCTATGCTGCTGTGGAGGTTAGCCATAGCATATCCAGGGGGTTAGTTAACCTAATCAGGATCTAAATAGGACCTATATCCTGCTAAATCAACTTTTTGGAGCTTTTGGAGCATGTTGTAATCAGCGTTAATTTCGTCGACTAAAATATTTAGTCTTAATTTTAGTCAAAGTGTTATTTTTGACGACTAAAATTGGACTAAAACTAAATTAAAAGTTTTTCATGAGACTAAAACTATGACTAAAATGTCCAGATATTTTAGTAAACTAAAATAAGACTAAATAAAAATTAAAGGGAGAGACTAAAATCATCCAAACTTGTATTGACCGTCTGAAAGAGCCTCATATCATGTAAATTCACTGCCAAAGGATCAGCTCGGTGCTTTGTTCATGTGGAGCAGCTCCATGAAGCAGAGGACCTGATTAAATATGATAATGAATATTATCAATGCAATGTCGACTAAATTCGTCTTAAATTTAGTCGACTAACTTTACTTGCAATTTTGTTGACTAAAACTAGACTAAAATCGAATTACAAAGACTAAGACTAAAACTAAATTAAAATATGTTGACAAAATTAACACTGGTTGTAATCCTATTTCCTTATCAAAACACCCCCAGAGTGTTATTTTGACTTCATTCACGCAGTTCTCAGCAATCCTCCTGAATCCTGCTCTTGTTCAGTTGTGCCGTCAGAGCGGAATGGAAGTGCTTGACGTCTGTAATGTAATGCATTACGGCCTGATTTTAATTTGTAGAACAACTTTTTTTCATTATTTCTGTCATAAGGAAGAAAGAAAGAAAAAAAGCGATTGCCTGACACGCTCACGCTGCCCCTGCAGAGCAAACAAATGCACCCCCTGAGGGTCTGAATGTCAGAAGAAGGAGCTCTTTCTAACCTCCTCTGGAAACCTGTTATTTTTTCTTACCTAACGTTAATGTCATGAAGAAAAGCGCGTTTGGCTGCGAGAGGTGCAGGAATTTATTCAACCTTCCTAAAGAAGAGGACACTCGCCAGAAGTTGTTTTTTCTCTCGAGGATTCGCCGACTATCAGCCAAAATAGTGTTTTTCTGTGACTGTCTCTTGATGAATGTTTGGTGAAAACTTCGCCAGAATCAAAGTGGATTCGCTTTTATAACCAACGCGAGTCCCACAATAAAAACACCCTATGGACCAGAGCGGCGAGTCAATCAAAACGCGTGTTAGCTTGTGAGTTAGCCATTTACGAAGCTGTGTTGCAGATGTCAACTCCTTATGACTGCATCTTGAACTTCACTTTTTGCTGTGGTATTTATATTTCTACTACTGCTAAAGTTGTATGAGCGGAGAGAGGGGGCGGAGTTAACTGAATCCAAGCGTTTTGTCTTCCGGGTTTGAAAAATACTAATATTTATCACAAAAATTAGTGCTCCATAGTGGTAGAGGTACAATATATCATATAAATGCCTATACTTTACTTTGGAATGGCTAAATAGCATGATACAGATCCTTTAAGAACGGCAAATGTAACGTAAGTTGTGTTTCACTCATACAGATCTCACGCATGTTTTTAGAAACTAGAAGGTCTTGGATTTCAAATTAGGTATCACACTGGCATGCAGGCTGTAAGCTCTCCAGTACTTTTGAGATTTGGATGTAAATAACTGTTAACCCTAACCCTAATCCTAAGGTGGCAGTTAAGTGGTGAAAAGGTCTTAGATGTAACTTGGTACAAAAAGTGTGTTTAAAAGTGACCAGGAAAATTCTCTCAGCCAGTGAAGTGAAGTGTCTGCTGTTGGGAGGAAAGAGTTTTATCATCAGTTCCGATAAGGAGGGGGTTGCTGTTGTCAAGCCTTGGTAACTTTGTGGAGGTCAGGGGAGTGAGGATGTTTTTGATTTTGGCAGCGGTGCATGAAACAGGATTGGGTGGTCCTTTTTGGTAGGTGTGTATGGTCTTGGTTTCACCAGCGTGAGTCAAAAATCCAGAGAGGTTTTTGGCAAAAGGAGTGATGTTGGTGAACTGGAGGTCGAAGCGGTTCTGAATATGACTGGGGAGGGTTTGTGAGAACGAGACACAGCAGCGAGGTTTCTAGGGTTGTTTGATGGATGCAGGTAGTGTACCCACCTCAGGCCTAAACTTTCTGGCTCCGTTTTGCCACCCACTTCTCGACTGGAAGTGATGGTGAGGATTTTTATGAGGGGTACAAAACTAGCATGCAGGGCTGGACTGGCAGAAAAAATTGGCCCGGGACTTTTGGGTCAAGACCGGCCCTCGTATTAAATGCAATAGTCGAGGTGATGAGCAAAACAATGCGCCCTTGGCTTGAACTTAAACAGTATAAGCCAGGGGCGGACTGGCCATATGTCCATTCTGGAAGAGCACAGAAGGGCCACTGGCTCTAGGGCCACCAGTCCCGCCTCAACCGAGCTTTACCCGAATCTAAAAGCTAAAAAGAAAAGCATCAAAATAGCAAGAAAAAGAGGATGAAAAGTCAACTAAAACATGAGAAAAACACAGACAAAAAAAACTACAAAAATGTGAGAAAACACAACAAAAACTGACAAAAATGCGGCGACGTGACGAAAAGTTCCCATCACTTTTGTAGGTCTTAGCTTTCAAATGAGGCGTTACATTGTTGCTCTCCAGTCGAAAAGCTTTTAGATTTGGGTAAAGCCCAGTATAAAAAAAACATGAATCTAAAAGGAATTCCATGGAGTATGGTGCGCCACAAGGTTCAATTTTGGGACCATTATTATTTATTATTTATATTAATGATTTTGCTTCTGTTTCTACGACCACCTTTCCCGCTGTTTTTGCTGATGATACCAGTCAAAAAAATAATAATAAAAAGCCGAACTGGGGAAAATGCACTTGTTAATGTTAAGGCGGGGGGTAAGAGGTGTAAATATGTATTTGTGAAAGTCTCACAATTGCGCTAATTTGGGCCAGGCTGGTCAGAGTCCAGGGCTGTTTTTCAGTCCCAGTCCGCCCCTGGTATAAGCTACGAATCGAGGACACTAGCTGCATGTTGTTAGCACTTACCCAAGCACTCATAGCACTCAACACTTTAATCTTGTCATTTATAACTTGATGGAACTTTTGTAAAATTACTCAACAATCTTAAAATGTACGTTCCGTTAATGAGGTTCCTCTCGCGACTGCAATGCAAATACACTTCTCAAAACCAACCAAAGGATCCCACTGTAGATTGAAGATGAAATGGTAAAACTCACCACGGAGTTAGAGAGGTGTGGAGTGAGAATATAAGTCTGAAAAAGGCCAAACATTGTAAATCCTTTCAATGGAAACTTGAAGATTTCCAAACTGCGCGCACTGACAACTCCTAGCATGCACTTCTTTGCAAACATTTGTCTAAAATGTATAAAATAGAGGTCCTAGTCATAGTAGTTACTGTAGGTTGGATTTCTACTTCATTAATACATATTTTGCGGTAGTTGCATACTGTATATCCACTTCTGAGCTGCTTTTGTGTAACCTCTGTGTAGTTTTATGCATGCACTATTCTGGAAGTCAAAATCGGTCTCATTTCGGCCTGCACTGGGCCAAAGCAACATTGTCCCTCCTTCGTATCTGCTGTATTCCTCTGTGCACTTCCCTTTCCACCACTTTTTTGTTTTGTTTTAAAGGTTAAAGGTTCTGTGGGTCATGGAGGGTGGTATAAAATAAACTATTTCCTCTTATATTCGCAATGTGAGGGGCATGCGTGTTATGAGAGGCCCATTGCTCATTTTACGAGATTATGTGGGAACCATAACTCAAGAAAGCGCCACTAGAAGGGCATAAAAGGCGTCACATCCCTCTAGTGGAGGAATTGTGTAATTGCATCTACTGTATGTAATGATAGAGACTCCAATGGCTCTTGCCGCTAATTGTGAGCTGGTGTCAGGAATTACGGGGCTTAAAGAAATAGGCCAACGTTAATACCATACTGAGATATGCTCTTACCTCACTTTAGCCGAGTTAATATATCCCCGTCTGGTCTTTGTCCGTGCGCTCTGCCAGGCAAACGGAGCACATACGCAGCCTCTCCCACATGTCACATAGCTCCAAAAAAGCTCACGATAGAAGCTACCAAGCTCTTTCACGTGTTCCCTATTTAAATAAAGTTACGTGAAGTGTTTTCATGCGAAGCATATTTACACAGAAATGTAACATGTCGATTTTATAAGCAGATAAAAAGGGGGACTATATTGTGAGGCGTAATGATACGAGGAGCAAAACGTCCGCGCAGTAACTCCTAAAGACTTCCCCCCCCGCTCACTTCCGTCAATAACCTTTTTCACAATATAGTCCCCCTTTTTATCTGCTTATAAAATCGACAAGCTACATTTCTGTGTAAATATACTTCGCATGAAAACACTTCACGTAACTTTATTTAAATAGGGAACACGTGGAAGAGCTTGGTAGCTTCTATCTTGAGCTTTTTTGGAGCTATGTGACATGTGAGAGAGGCTGCGTATGTGCTCCGTTTGAGACCAGACGGGGATATATTAACTCGTCTAAGGTTAGGTAAGAAGATATCTCAGTATGTAAAAACGGTGGCCTATTCCTTTAAAGTACGTCGGCCCACCGGGAAAACTCCCGGTTCTCCCGATGGCCGGCCCCGCCCTGCTAGCATGGTTCGATTTGACTAACCGGATCTCTCTCCCCCCCCCCCCCCCCCCCTCTGTCTCCTCCCCAGGCTCCTTGCGAGAACATGCGCACGCCAACTTCGTACTCGGCCAACATGCTACCTCACCACCCGGCGCAGGCCAACTTCGAAGACTTCACTTGTTGAGCCTTTTCGGCGAAACCCGGCTCGACCCGACAAGTGCGAGTTATGCAACCAAAGTCCACCGTACCAAGACTATTACTGTAACCCACAACACGGAGATTTACCAGGAGCCGAAACACTAACAGAGGACGCACTTTTTATATGAGACAGATGGACAAGTCGCGGAGAAATTTAAGACGAAACAAAACAAAAAAAAAACATCCCAAATGAGGAAAAAAAAAATATATACTTTATCCCCTATGGTTTGCAGCATTGTATACTGTGGAGCACTGCCGCAATGGACACTCTCGAAAGGACACTTTGCCAACAAATATATATATTAAAAATGTACAGATCCATCATGCCTTTACGTAGACTATCGGCCATTTTGCTAAGTCAACCTGTAGCAGCATCTGTGCACCGACATCATCCAGAAGCCGGACTCTCGTGCAGTCTATGAGAATGTATCTTTGTCCACACGTGTATTTAAACAAACAAAAAAAGGGGGGGAAAAAAAAGAAAACGGGACTATTTTTTTTGCGGGGACGGCCTCTCGCGGTGGTGACGTGGTAGAAGTGCTCCATTCACGACATACAACGGTGAAAAATATCAGGTATCATCTAAATGCATGCTTGTATTTGTCCAGTGCATGTTCTTTTTTGGTTTTGGAAGGTTTTTTTTAGTTTTTTTTATCATATCATTTTATAGATAATCATTATATTACCAAGTTTGCCTCAATGATATACATGAAAAGATACTAAAAAAAAACGTAACATCCCATGATTATGTTGAGAGTGAATGAGCCAATGAATGAGATAGTTTTGTTTTTGTGTTATTTTACCTGCGGCTATGTTCACACCAGGCAAGAAAGGGTTCAGGCGAGACACTGCAGGTGAATAGGGAAACGTTTTAAATTTAGAGATATCAATATGAAACTTTTGCTGTAGATTACTGGCATAAATACTAGGAAAAAATGTATTGCAAGTTTTCTGTCATTTTATCTTTTCATACGCAAATAAGGCAAACGTGTGCAAAAATTCTGAAACAGGCTTAAATTTATGGCTTAAATGTGTTCATATTTTACTTACACAGACTTTCAGGGAGTTTTTTTTTTAATATCTTATTTTGTTTTAAGAGAAGCTATTTATTCATGGAAATTTCGCCGTGTTTTTTGAAAATCTAAATTCAATAAATTAGGCTAGATATTGTATATAAAAAAATATCTCTGAAAAAGGCTTCAAATCAGTGTTAAGTCCAAGGCTGGAACATTTGAAGTCAGGTTCACGATGTCATTTAGCCGGATTTTTGTGGAGAGTATCAAAACTATACATAGATACAGACGGCATCTCTGGAATCGCCCATATATGGTCATTTTTGAAAACAGTTAAGGGGGAAAACAATTTTGAAAAAATTGATATTTTCTCTAATTATTCAAAAACTACTGCAACAAATGCTGAAATATGAACATAGTTTCTACTAAATAATGATACAAAGGCATGGGGTGGAGCAAAGTGGTTCAACAGCCCATAAATACATGAATAACGGAGAATGTTAACTTCATGCTACATTTTAGCATCGGGCTAATGCTAAAGTTAGCTCGCGCTAGCTACAACTGCCGTTTTTTCACTTCTACTGAACGATCTGTTGCGACAAAATATCCATATGGGCCCGAATTACACTTGACTTTATTTGTGTGTGATAAATAAGTTGATATTCCACCAGAAAATGGCAAAAAAGAGTGAAAAATTGTGTTTCTCTAAAGATTCTATTTTCCCCCTCGGCGAAGCCACGCCCCCTTCTATGACGAGATGCCGTCTGTATCTACATTTGAAAACTTTATTAAATAAGCGATCAGAAAAAAACAATATTTCCATTTTCTCTGATATAAAAATAATAATAGCGTTAATAACATTTATATGAGGAGTAGAAATCATGGTGTGGCAGAAATTTCCATTTTGGTCGTTCCAATCAAAAAAGTCAAAGAAACCCTTGTCATATGTTTCATGGAGTTACCATGGCGATGACCAGAACTCCCCATTTAATGTAATGGAAAAATGGTATAATTGCACAATTTTACCCAATGACAGGGGCGAATGGAAACTAGGGCCAAAATCTATATTACGATATGGAAAAGAAATATCCCGATAACGATGTATTTGACGATGGACAAATTACTTCAAAATCCCAACCTTACGCCAGTTGATTAATTCATTCGTATTTTTTGTTTTATTTTTTAACGGCATATTAAGTTCCTCACAAATATCTTCTCAAACAGTTTACATCCTTCATTTCATTTTACTTTTTCAGCACCTGCCCGCCTGTAACATCATCATGTCCACAACAATATAAAAATTACAACAGTATCAAAAAATGATATCACGATAACGATATGCGACATGATAATGGGAACATTGTTTTTCTCATTGCTTTTACCATAAGGTTTCCACAAATATATAATTTTCATTCTCTCCACGAAAGTCCCAGAACATTGGAAATCTAAGCATAGTGAACCGGACTATAATGTGGAGATATTGTCGCACCAATGTGGATAAAATGGCCCTGAAAATTTCAATTTCCCATGTAAATCTATGGAAAAGCATTGAATCAGTGCAATGATTAAACATGTTCTTGTGAAGGTTTTTTGGCCCAAAATCTGAACATTGAACAAATTAAGTTGTTCACCTGTCGTGTCTCACCTTAAGAAAACCAGAAAACTGGGTATATTGAAAACTGCCTTAATATTTTCCACAATGCTTCGGCACCGTTTGTGTGTTAAGCAGCCAATATACATGTTTTATCAGTGGTGCATTTTACCAGCAGAACTCCGTAACCTTTAGGTCAGTCATCATATTGTAACTACTGCGATGTTGAATGGCTGCGATGAGCAAGACTAAGAATATTCAAATCTTATTCGAATCATATTCAAATCATGTGGTGAATGACAACTTTCAGCTGTTCACTTCTCAGCCTTCTCTCCGGAAACGTGCTCAGCCAGGATTTTAACTGAACTGGGTCAGGAAAAAATCACTCTGTAGATATATTTTGTTCCTAAAAGTGTGCAGCCATACTTGTTTTGTAGTGACTTTGTGGTTGCTCAGCCAGGATTTGAAAAAAAGAAAAAGAAAAAGAAAAAAGAAAATCCTAAATAAAGCCATACGTTAGCTCAATGTTTGGGATTCAACACTTTCTCGCGAGAACCAAGACCTATTTCTCTTATTTGTTATACATTTTTACCATTCATTGACAAATAATTGATGGAACATGTGACTCCCAATGTGAGACAGAAGATTTGTGATCCATGGTTTTGAGAAAGAATACTATAAATGCACATACTGTATAAAGAGCAGTATATTGCCTAACATAAATGAGAATATTTTGGGGCAAAGATTATTATTTGTGCAATTACAGAAAAGATAGAAGATAGAAGTACAACATAAATCATATTGAGTGTACTGGAATGTATTTTTAATGAAAGCTTAAACAACTATTAAGTTCAATGAGAGACTGCCATGTTTAAATAGTCGATGCAAAGGCGTGCTTGGGTAATTTCCCGGTGGGCCGTTGTGCATTTGGGCCATCGGAATAAAATAATAAGCCTAAAGACCTGAAGGCTTTAACTGGGCCGCAGCAGGAGCCCGGGCCGCTGTTCTAGGTATAAATTAAGTCACAGAAGCGTGATTGTCGTGTAAATCTATCAAATAATGACTGATGTATCAAAATGAGAAAGAACTTTGATTAGTTTAGATGAGTTTTGTAGGTCTTAGCTTTCAAATGAGGCACTACAATAGGCCTTTAGACATGGGTAAAGCTGAACTGGAGAAAACTGAGATATATTCTTACCTGAGCTTAGACGAGTTGATGCGTACCTGTCTGGTCTTTGTGTGACCAAAAAGACATTGTTAGCCTCTCTTAGCATATTCCTATAGCTCCAAAATGGGGTGAAGTTAGAAGCGATCAAGCTATTCCATATTTTCCCTATTTAAATACAGTTACATGAGAAGTTACACGATCCAAAGGAAAATAAATAGGGAAACCATGGAAGAGCTTGGTCGAACTTCATCCGTTTGGAGCTATAGGAATATGCTGTGAGAGGCTAAATGCTAAGTCTTTGGTCGTTGTGCGTGACTGAGCGCACGCGTAAAGACCAGACAGGTGCGCATCAACTCGTCTAAGCTCAGGTAAGAACATGTCTCAGAATGGAAAAGTGGTGTCCTGTGCCTTTAATGTTGGGGTTAGAGGTTAAAGGAACAGGCCACAGTTTTTTCATACTGAGATATGTTCTTACCTGAGCCTAGACGAGTTGATACATACCTGTCTGGTCTTTGTGCCCGTGGAAGAGCTTGGTCGCTTCCAACTTCACCCCCGTTTGGAGCTATAGGAATATACTAGGAGAGGCCAAATGCTAACAATATCTTGGGTCGTTTTGGATGACTAAACGCACGCATAAAGACCAGACAGGTACACATCAACTCGTCTAAGCTATAAGAACATATCAGTATGGAAAAACGGTGGCCAAAACCTTTACACTTGCCTGTCTTTACTAAATGATACAGTATGTGAAGAAAAAGTAGTGAACTTAACATAACACAGTTCATAACCAAATGTTTTTTTTTATTTCAAACAAGCATGGAAAATGTATAAACTACAAAAACACTAATAAAACATTTTTTTTGGAGCTATTGGAATACATTGGGAGAGGCAAAATGCTAACAACATGTACACATCAAGTTGTCTCAGGCAAGAACATATCTCAGTATGGAAAAACTGTGGCCTGTTCCTTTAAGTTGGGTGTCCATGTGTGTGAAGAAGGCAACAAAGCAGGTGAAAGGCATTAGTGGACACTTTTTTTTTTTTTCTCTATGTAACTTGGTGCCGACTGAGGAGTTGTATCAGGCTTTGTGAAGAGAGAAAATGTTAGAAGATTGTTAAAGTCGTATTTGATCCTTTAATCTTAGACTTACGAAGCCGGCGCCTCTTTAGTTGAGCTATAACTCTGATCTAAATCACTAAATTCCCGGGCCAAAAGGAGGTCGATGAGATAATAAGACAATATACATGGATTTTATTATGTTTTTTCACCTTTATTAAATCAGAAAAGTCCCTTTGAGATTCTCTTTTTCACGGTACACTACAAAAAGTAAACATCAAGCATTGGCTTAAATGACTTGAATTGAGGAAATGTATCTTGTTTTGAGCGGTTTTCACTCATTTAGACACTTTCCCTGATCGGACCAAGTTTACTTTGCTTGTTCGAGGACATTTCAGACCAGTTCTAAGGGTAAATCTCGCTTGAAATAAGAAAGTAAAATTGCCAATGAGATAAGACCCATTTTCTTACCCCGTTGGCAAAGATAATTACCTGAAATAAGGACAAAATGTATCGAAAAGAGTCAGAAACATCTCAGAACAAGTGAAATAATCTGGGACAAATGCCCAAGAACTTCTTAACCAGTCAAAACAACTAAAATTTGGATTATTATGCTCAAATTGAGATGTTTATACTGATCTAGTTAAATACTTTTTGCAGGGTAGTCCTGGCCCCAGAGAGGAGGATCGTACTCTCATTGTAAGGGTAAATTTGGGGGGGTTCCCTGGGTTCAGACATGCCTGCTTTACCTCGCGTGATTTAGTCCTGGTTTCACTCCTGGTTCAGTTCACGCGTTCACCCTAAACATTCAAATCGGTTGCGGCTCTTTACGCGATTCGTCGTTGTTCCTGTCGATGTTGTTGCTTGGAATCTGCTCTGGATCCAAAAGGTTTTTTCCGACCCTGGAGTAAACGGTTTGCTCTGTCATGCCCAGTCACACATAAACGCCATTAGCTTAGCTTGACGTGTCTTTGCTGTGTGAGAACATAGCCAGGCTGGGATTTTGTTTGTTGCGAGTCGAAAGGATCCTTTTGTGGGGCTTACATTTCTGTATCTGTGTTACTCTATTTGCTAAAGTCTTATCAAAGCACAATGCCGCCATTATGTAAAGGTGACGTAAAAGAAACTGTACTATTCTTATTGATATATTACCATATAATTAATATCGTGTTGAGAAGACTGTTTACTTCTGTTGCGTTTTTTCTTTCATATACTGTAAAACATATTTGATAATGCCTGATAGACTGTCTCCCATCTCCAGGTCAAAGGCTGGTCTATTTAGTTATATCAGAGCATAAATAAAATGTAAATATCATTTTGAAACATGTGTGGAGGTGTCATTCTTCTCGTTTAATAAAAAAAAAAAGTCACGAAGACCCTTTTGCATTGTCTTGTTAGAACAAATAATGACTCAATAGACATAATGCGGTATATTATTTTTAGTTTATTGAAAATGAAAATAATGGGTTGCACTCAGTGGTAGCTAATGTAGTAATGTGAATGAAAATAGCATTGGGAAAATGAGTGATAGTCCATTTAAATGACCATGAGATGAATAAAGGTGTGGGTCCTTCCTTCCTTTCTTTCTTTCTTTCTTTCTTTCTTTCTTTCTTTCTTTCTTTCTTTCTTTCTTTCTTTCTTTCTTTCTTTCTTTCTTTCTTTCTTTCTTTCATCTTTTTTTTTCTTTCTTCCTTTCTTTTTTTCTTTCTTCCTTTCTTTTTTTCTTTCTTTCTTCCTTTCTTTCTTTTTCTTCCTTTCTGTCTTCCTTTCTTTCTTTCTTTCTTTTCTTTCTTTCTTTCTTCTTTTCTTTCTTTCTTTCTTCCTTCCTTTCTTTCTTTTTCTTTCTTTCTTTCATCTTTTTTTTCCTTCCTTTCTTTCTTTCTTCCTTTCTTTCTTTCTTTTTCTTCCTTTCTTTCTTTCTTCCTTCCTTCCTTTCTTTCTTTCTTTCTTTTTCTTCCTTCCTTTCTTTCTTTTTCTTCCTTTCTTTCTTTTTCTTCCTTTCTTTCTTTCTTCCTTCCTTCCTTTCTTTCTTTATTTTTCTTCCTTTCTTTCTTTCTTTCATTTACAAACAAACAAATAATGACTCAATAGACATTTTATAGTATAATGCGGTGTATTATTTTAAGTTTATTGAAAACATTGAAAATAATGGGTTGCACTCAGTGGTAAGTAATGTGGTAATGTGAATGAAAATAGCATGGGGAAAATGAGTGATAGTCCATTTAAATGATATTACCATGAGATGAATAAAGGTGTGGGTCCACTTTCCATTCAATTACCATGTTATTTATTCGTGCCACATTATTTCCATCACACTATTATGTGTAATGTGCAATCAAAAGAAATCAGAAGGTGATAATAATTGTTCATTCACTCCATACTCGAAGCTAATATTGGAACAACAGCTGCCAGGGGGCAAACTGATGGAAGCAAGGCTAATCTGCCTCACAGCCAATGAATAGACTGATACTAAAGTTATGTCTACACTATAAACCTGATTAGCTGGGGTAACTTAGGAAAGCTTGAGAACATGTTACTTTGAATTGAACTTTGTGACAGTTTTAATTATAGAGAAATTAGCAATAAACATTGGCTGTATCCGAATGTCCACACTATTCCCTAACACCACATTCACTACATAGGCCCGCACTATATAGTCGACTATATAGTCACTGATTCTGTTGGCGATTCGGACACAAGACACTACTTTCTCCGCGCTGCGTGAAGTCACACGCGCTGCGGCTGCAGATATGTTTTTTTGTTGTTTTTTTATCTGAATTTATTTATTGTTACAAATGTTTATTTTATGAAACAGAATGACTGTTTTGGCACTTTTACAGGCATTTTATTTGTCATTTAAATTTAAATTAAAACTATCATCACAAAAAAAGGAAGGGAAAAAAAATCACTCCAGCGTGAGCTCAAAAGACGTACCGAAAGTAGGTCGGAGCCCGGTGTCCGAAACGCCAGCAGATTGAGTGACTACATCTGCTAAAACTTCGCTAAACTCCGGGAATAATGGATTTCTGTGATAAAGACCAAACTCAGAGACAGAGGAATATTTATGGATTAATACGAGTCAGATACGCTTTATTTCACATGGATTTTACATGAATGGCTTGGATTATTCGAGAGGAAGCTGTCGGTCATTTAACAGCTCCAGCTAAAGGTAAGCAGCTAACGTTAGCATTTTTTCACCAACCGTTTATATTAAAGTCGTTTATTCCTCTTTTTTTTGTATCTTTATTTAAATTGGGACAGTGCACATTAATCAACATGTGTTTCTTCAACATGTAAATGTGCCGGAGTTAGCCATATAGGCTAATTTTCATCCGTAGTCCCATGGCAGGTTGATGTCATGACAGATAGGACAAACACAGGCACAAACATACAGCAAAAACATTAAAAGACAGTGAATGATGAATGACAACATTAAAACATGTTAAAAGTAGGTACATTTTCACAGATAAAAGATCAGAAAGGGACAATACACAAAACACCACAATCTTCCACACAGCAAGACATGTATCAGCGGTGACTCTAGATCATGCTGTGTTCACATGTCTGATTGTCCAAAAGCCACTTCTTCACAGAGTTTCCTGAAAAATACGCCTGAAACACAACTGAAGTAAATCAGCTGCTTCAAAGACCTGTCGCTGTCAAGCTCTTCTCCGACTCTCGCAATGCATTGTGGTCTATATTGACCCGTTTAGTGACCATCGATGCTCACTACTTTTCGAGATGCATCGTGGGAAATTTCAAGTGCACTACTTTTTTCTCTCTGGACATTCGGACACCCCTACAAAATGGCGTGAGCACTATAGAGTCACTATATAGGGGAGAGTGTGGACATTCGGACACAGCCTGTGACTAGAAATTGGCATTTTGACGGTTACCATGGTTACTTGGATGGAATTGTCAAATCAAGGTAACAGGTTTCCTACATTTTTCCGAGTTGTGTTGAGCATGTTTTAAAGTGAACTAAAACACAGGGTTAAGGTCGGAAGAAGAACTTTTATTCTCGTTATACAATTGTACGACGAAATAGCGTAGATCAGGCGTGATCCAAATGTGAAAGACTTCATTTTATGCAGGTTTTTACAAGATGTACTTGCAGAGAAAATACAATTGTCTAAAGAAAATCTCCAACCCGTTCACCCTGTGAGACACTTTTACATTACGGAGTCGAACATTTGCTTCAAAGAAACGTGTTAGAGCTGCATTATTGTGGAATACTAAACACAGAAGAGTTCCATCTCTTTGTTTCCACGATTCTTTTCATTAAAAAGTGAAGAAGCTGTGTGGATTCTTTCTTTCTTTCTTTCTTTCTTTCTTTCGTTCTTTCTTTCTTTCTTTCTTTCTTTCTTTCTTTCTTTCTTTCTTTCGTTCTTTTGTTCTTTCTTTCTTTCTTTCTTTCTTTCCTTCGTTCTTTCGTTCTTTCCTTTGTTCTGTCTCTTTCCTTCGTTCTTTCAGTCTTTCTTTCTTTCTTTCCTTCGTTCTTTCTTTCTTTCTTTCCTTCGTTCTTTCATTCTTTCCTTCGATCTTTCTTTCCTTCGTTCTGTCTCTTTCCTTCGTTCTTTCAGTCTTTCTTTCTTTCTTTCCTTCGTTCTTTCATTCTTTCCTTCGTTCTTTCTTTCTTTCTTTCTTTCCTTCGTTCTTTCATTCTTTCCTTCGTTCTTTCTTTCTTTCCTTCGTTCTGTCTTTCTTTCCTTCGTTCTGTCTTTCTTTCCTTCGTTCTGTCTCTTTCCTTCGTTCTTTCGTTCTTTCCTTCGTTCTTTCTTTCTTTCCTTCGTTCTTTCTTTCTTTCCTTCGTTCTTTCTTTCGTTCTTTCCTTTGTTCGTTCTTTCTTTCCTTCGTTCTTTCGTTCTTTCTTTCTTTCTTTCCTTCGTTCTTTCTTTCTTTCTTTCGTTCTTTCTTTCGTTCTTTCTTTCGTTCTTTCCTTCGTTCTTTCTTTCTTTCCTTCGTTCTTTCTTTCTTACGTTCTTTCTTTCCTTCGTTCTTTCTTTCCTTCGTTCTTTCCTTCATTCGTTCTTTCTTTCCTTCGTTCTTTCTTTCTTTCCTTCGTTCTTTCTTTCCTTCGTTCTTTCTTTCTTTCTTTCTTTCTTTCTTTCTTTCTTTCTTTCGTGGCCAGTGCCCTTTGCCCAACAGAAGTCATCGCCACTGCAGTATTTTCTGAAAGTGGCGACCTGAAAATCTCATTAATATTCTTCCCTTGTTAAGCCCTAATCAATCTTTCATGTGTTTGCAATATTTCCCCGGTCTTAACTCAGCGTTAAACTAAAAAGTTCAAGGACTGGGGCTTGTATGTTCGACCGCCTTCTGCTTATCTGCGCCCACCACTTGCTCACCTCCCGGAAAGCTGTTTTTTTTTTCTTTTCTATTTTGACTGCCTACTCTTGAAATGTAATTATGCCGCAGGCCGCTGAATGACAAAGGGATGGATGGGAAATATCCTGAGAAGCCAATAGTGCTTTTATCAAGATCACCGGGGCAGTGTTGTTGGACAGCTCCTCCGATATTAGTCTGTCGCCAACGTGTGGTGCTGCCAAACGTACCGGGCTTCTCTCTTCTTAAGTGGCCTGATACCTGGCTCCGCGGATGAGCTGACATCACTTCATTGTCGCTTGATAATATCTTTTCATTAGACCAGCTAAAACTGGGATCGCTAATATCACATTAGGCCTAATGGTTGGGACCGTGCATCAGCTTGATGGGGGAAACCTTAAAGGAATAGGCCACCGTTTTTACATACTGAGATATGTTCTTACCTTAGCTTTGACGAGTTCTTTAGGACCTGTCTGGTCTTCCCCCGTGCCTTCAGTCACGTAAACACAGCGCAGACGGCGTTAGCATTTAGCCTCTCCCCCTCTCCTCTATAGCTCCAAACGAGGTCAAGATAAAAGCTACCAAGCTCTTCCACGTTTTCCCTATTTAAATATGGTTACACAAAATTAAACTATGTGGATTTTCTAAACGGATAGAAGGGGGGACTATATTGTAGGGCGTAATAATACCAGGAGTAATTTGGCATCCGCACAGTAAAGTGAAGATTACGGCGCGGATTTCGAACTACTCCTGGTATTATTACGCCTTACAATATAGTTCCCCCCTTTATCCGCTTAGAAAATCCACATTGTTTAATTTTGTGTAATTATACTTTGTAGTGGAACACTTCACGTAACCATATTTAAATAGGGAAAACGTGGAAGAGCTTGGTAGCTTCTATCTTGACCTGTTTTGGAGCTATAGAGGAGAGAGGGAGAGGCTAAATGCTAACGCCGTCTGCGCTGTGTTTACGTGACTGAAGGCACGGGTGAAGATCAGACAGGTCCTAAAGAACTCGTCAAAGCTAAGGTAAGAACATATATCAGTATGAAAAAACGGTGGCCTATTCCTTTAAGAAGAATTGACAAGCGGGTGATTGGCCTGGTTTCAGGAGGGGAAAAAATCTATTTGGAGTTGACAGTGGCTCATGTTCTATGTGTGATGTGGACACTGCCCGCCATCTGGATTTAATGAACTGTTCTGATCAGGGGCTGCTGAAGTTGGTCAGGTCTAGGAACATCCCGAATAACCAGGTTGTTCCATCAATGGATTTCTTCTTCCCTGATGGCACGAGCATATTCCAAGATGACAAAGCCAGGATTCATCGGGCTCACGTTGTGAAAGAGCGGTTCAGTGAGCTTGAGACGTTAATCCAGCCATATCCTCCTGACTACCAGCAAAATTATCCTTTCGAGAGGACATTTCTAAACCTGAATATCTCTCACCCAATACATACTACTGAATTAACTCCTTCTTTTATGGGAAGAAGAAAAGTAAACGCACAATTGTATCCAAAATGGAGCAAGTTTTTGAATTGAAATGTTGTGTCCTAACAGATAGATGGATGGATGGATGGATGGATGGATGGATGGATGGATGGATGGATACCCCAGCCAAATTAAGACACAGTGGTGCTATCCATCCATGGTGAACGAAACATGCATCACGGCGTCTGTGTTTCCAAGAAGAGGGATTACTTTGTGTGTCATTCCAACAAAGCAAATCCGAAGTGATGATGGACAGTTTTGACCTTTTGGCATCAAGGTTCAGTTTCACACGTATGGCTTTCCGATGTCCACTGTAATGGACACATGACATCTTAAAAATAAAAATGAACCAAAAATGTTTTCAGTCTTCTATACTTTACAAAGCTTGGGGGATTTTTTTTGTTTAAGTGTTTTTTCCTGGTAGTCAGGAATATTCTATTAGTTTAAAGCAGTGCTAAGTAACTTGTGTACCTTAAAAAAATCCTTTTCGTAGTCCCTCTGGCAGTTATACAAGTGTTAATGGGATGATGGGAGGGTCTCGCATCTCCCCCAGGTGTCTCTGGCCAGAAAACCGCAATTGCAACTTCGCTGCCTACGGGTCGGAGCCACCAATACACACTAATGGAATCACGAAGAAGAAGCTAACAGGCTAGCGCCACTTTAAACAGTATTTACAGCCAAGTTTGAGTAAAAAAAAATATCTCCATTGTATAACTGGATGTACAATATCCCTCTCTCCCTTCGCCTTTTCTGTCAGCGTAGTATTTACTCTCACGGACAACTAACAAGTTAAAAAATCGCAACATGTTACGACACCTGCAGTTGTGGTTATGGCCTCTAGGGGCAAGAGTTACTTTGTTCTGCTTTAAAATGTTTAGTGCAAACCCATGA